>NW_012104921.1:602037-626961 GCF_000951045.1 Mandrillus leucophaeus | reverse complement strand
AAAAAAAAAAAATGAAAGAAGGGTCCTCATTATTGAACCCATGGACATTAAAAGGAAAATAAAAATTATAAACAGCTTAATGCCCACAAATTTGATAACTAAGATGAAATGGACCAATTCCTTGAAAGACACACTCTACAAAAACTCACATAAGGAGCAACAAATGATGTGAATGGATCCATATATACTAAAGAAATGGAACCAACAATTAATAGTCTTCAAAAATAAAAAGCATCATGCCCAGATGGGCTCAATGGTGAATTCTGTTAAACATTTAAGAATGAAATACCAATTCTCTACAATCTCTTCCAAAAAACAGAAGCAAAACGAACACTTACTAACTCACTTGATGAAGCCAGTATTATCCTAATACCAAAACCAGACAAATATACTACAAGAAAGGAAAACTACAAACATATCTTTCATGAGCATAGATGTAAAACCCCTTAACAAAATACTAGCAAACTGAATCCAACAAAGTAGGATTTATTCCAGGCATACTAGAGTGATTCATCATTTAAAACTGTGTTAATATAACACATCATTAATTGGTTAAACAAGCTAAGGAAGAAATATCAATAAATACAGAAAAGAACAAAATCTTATATCCATTCATGACAAAAATTCTCAATAAATAGGATAAGGGGAACGCCCTCAACTTAATAAAGGATATCAATGAAAAACCTATAGCTAAATATCATATTTAATTATGAAAAAGCAGATGCTTTTCCCCCTAAGACTGGGAAGAAGGCAAGGATCTCCTCTTTCATCACTCCTATTCAACATCATACTCAAAGTCCTAGCTAATGCAGGAGATGAGAAAAGAAGAGGTATACAGATGGAGAAGGTAGAAATAAAACTCTGTTTGCAGATGACCTGACTGCCTATATTAAAAATCCTAAAACATCAATAAAAAGAACCCTGGATCAAAGAAGCAATTATAAAGCTGGGTGCGGTGGCTAACGCTTGTAATCCCAGAACTCTGAGAGGCCAGGGCAGGCAGATCACTTGAGCTTGGGAGTCTGAGATCAGCCTGGCTAACATGGTGAAACCCTGTCTCTACTAAAAAATACAAAAGTTAGCTGGGCGTGGTGGCTCACACCGGTAGTCCCAGCTACTCGGGAGGCTGAGGCAGGAGGATCGTTTGAACCCATGATGCAGAGGGTGAAGTGGGCCAAGATCATGCCACTGCATTCCAGCCTGGATGACAGTGTGAGACTCCATCTCAAAAAAAAAAAAAAAAAGGCAATTACAGCAAGGTTGCAGGAAACAAGATTAATAAACAAAAGTCCATTACTTTCCTATGCAATAGTAATAAACATTTAGATTTTGAAAGTCAAAACACAGTACCATTTACCTTAGCACCAAAAACCTTAAGCATAAAGCTAACAAAACATGCACAGGAAGAAAACTACAAAAAACTCTGAGAGATATCAAGGAAAATCTAAATAAAAAGAAAGATTTAAAAGGTGTATTTTTATTGTGAAGATAAGGTCAAAGACCGAGGCCCAAAGAAAAAGGTTTCCCAATGGACTCTGTAGTTGCATCAATAAAACAGGCACCAAAAATTTTGTTTTTATGTGCCCAACTCAACAAATTTTGTTTTTAATTACTCTGATCTGAACTGTTATTTCAGGCAAAAATTAATTTTTGTAAACTTGTTTCCATATACAATTTCCGTTGATAATTCAGGGTAACAAATATTATTACTGATTTTCAGGATAGCTTTTCTTCCTTTGAATACAGGAAAAGGTGTTCATTTGGGACAGTTTATTTTTTATTTATTTATTTTTGAGATGGAATCTCGCTCTGTTGCCCAGGCTGGAGTGCAGTGGCACAATCTTGGCTCACAACAACCTCCACCTCCTGGGTCCAAGCGATTCTCCTGCCTCAACCTCCTGAGCAGCTGGGACTACAGGTGCACGCCATCACACCTAGCTAATTTTTGTATTTTTAGTATAGATGGGCTTTCACCATGTGAAAGACCACGATGGTCTTGAACTCCTGACCTCAGGTAATCTGTCCACCTTGGACTCCCAAAGTGCTAGGATTACAGGCGTGAGCCATCATGCCTGGCGGGACATTTTATATATCATCTGAATTTATTCAACAATCAGCATGCAAATGCACCTAAGAACTATTTCAGGCTGGGTACGGTGGCTCACGCCTGTAATCCTACCACCTTGGGATGCCGAGGTGGGCGGATCACGAGGTCAAGGGTTCTAGACCATCCTGGCCAAGATGGTGAAACCACATCTCTACTAAAAATACAAAAATTAGCCGGGCGTAGTGCGTGCCTATAATCCCAGCTACTCGGAAGACTGAGGCAGAAGAACTGCTTGAGCCCAGGAGGCAGAGGCTGCAGTCAGCTGAGATTGCACTACTGCACTACAACCCGCACTACAGAGCAAGACTCTGTATGGGGGTGGGGAGAATTATTTGATATTTGTTGGTACTTGACAGCAGATAATTTTTTAACTGCAAGACCACTAGAGGTCACCAGTGTAAAACTTTCAACTTTGATTCTGCTGGTAGTGAACTAAAAAGTTCAACAACTATTCTGCAGTTTCTTTCTTTTTTTTTTTTTTTGAGATGGAGTGTTGCTCTGTCACCCAGGCTGGAGTACAGTGGTACAATCTCGGCTCACTGCAACCTCTGCCTCCCGGGTTCAAGCTGTTCTCCTGCCTCAGCCCCCCGAGTAGCTGGGATTACAGGCGCCCACCACTACGACCAGCTAATTTTTGTATTTTCAGTAGAGACGAGGTTTCACCATACCGGCCAGGCTCAAACTCCTTGTGATCTGCCCAGCTTGGCCTCCCAAAGTGCTGGGATTACAGGCGTGAGCCACCGCACCTGGCCCTATTTTGCAATGTTTCTTAAAAAAACAGTATCTTGCTTTGACAAATAACTTCATAAAATTTATTCTATTGCAAGAGTTTTCTTACTTTAAAAAAAATTTTTAACTAAAAGGAAACACTAGATACAGGTGAGTTTTGTTGTATTTAATGATTTTAAGACATTCTTTAGCACTTAATAAAGAAACTGCAATACCATTCAGAAGCAAACATCTAAGGAATTAAGAAAAAACTTAAATATTGTAGCTTTGGAAGCAACATACAGGCAAATTCAGGTTAGAGCAACTAATAATAAATCCATAACATCACTACTCCAAAACAGTAGGTTTTCTGTTCAGGCACGGTGCCTCATGCCTGTAATCCCAACACTTTGAGAGGCCCAGGCAGGAGGATCACCTGAAGCCAGCCAGGAGTTCAAGACCAGCCTGGACAACAAAGCAAGATCTTGTCTCTACAAAAAAATTTTAAACATTAACCAGGCATGGTGGTGTGCACCTGTAATCCCAGCTACTTGAGAGGCTGAGATGGGAGGACCACTGGAGCCCGGGAGTTGGAGACCACAGGGAGCTATGACTGCACCACTGCACTCCAGCCTGGGCAACAGAGCAAGACTCCATCTCTCAAAATAAATTAAAATAAAACAGTAGGTTAAGAAACGTTGGCACCCTCATCTGTTAATGGTCAACTAAAATTATTCATGTGTATTCAAAGAACTTAAATATTTGGAGCTAGAGGCAAGGTTCAAATGTAAAATAATTTTAAGATAAAGAGTCAGGCAAACCATTGACATTTTACATAAAGCAAAAAATACAAAATAAAACCCGTATCACACAAGGGTTTCAAAACCTAGTTAATTATGAGAATCACAAGGTAGCTTAGAATTCACACACACACACACACACACACACACACACACACACACACCCCTTACCCCATAATTCAGTGTGCTGAAGCAGGGCACAAAAACCTTTGTACGATCATCTAATAATAGAAACAGTCCAGTCCCCCGCCTACCCAGTACATACTCAATTTTCGTCTTTTCAAAGAGAATGGATAAACAAAAAACTTGCTTGCAAGAGCTTATAAAATTTTTCATGAAAATAACATTTTCCAATTTTACTGATAAAAGAATTCCAGGCTGGGCGTGGTGGCTCACGCCTATGATCCTAGCACTTTCGGAGGCCAAGGTGGATGGATCACTTGAGGTCAGGAGTTCGAGACCAGCCTGGCCAACATGGGGAAACCCCATCTCTACTAAAAATACAAAAATTAGCCCAGGCATGACGGCATGTGCCTGTAATCCCAGCTACTCAGGAGGCTGAGGCAGGGGAATCGCTTGAACCCGGGAGGCAGGGAGGTTGCAGTGAGCCAAGATTGCACCACTGCACTCCAGCCTGGGTGAGAAGCAAGACTCTGCCACAAACAAACAAACAAACAAACAAACAAACAAACACAGCTGGGCGCAGTGGCTCAAGCCTGTAATCCCAGCACTTTGGGAGGCCGAGACGGGCGGATCACGAGGTCAGGAGATGAGACCATCCTGGCTAACACGGTGAAACCCCGTCTCTACTAAAAAATACCTGCAGTCAGCCAGGTGTGGTGGCGGGCACCTGTAATCCCAGCTACAGGCTGAGACAGGAGAATGGTGTGAACCTGGGAGGCGGAGCTTGCAGTGAGCTGAGATCCGGCCACTGCACTCCAGCCTGGGCCACAGAGCGAGACTCCCTCTCAAAAAAAAAAAAAAAAAAAAGAATTCTGAAGTGGAAAAAAAAAAAAAAAGACTAAACAGTAACTAGGATGTCCAAAAGCAAATAAAACTTATCTCTTCTACTTATAATAGATCCTAAAATAAGGTTTAATGAATTATCAAAATACCACCACCATCCTCAAAGATCTCAATGACATTTTACATGGCAGTAGGTGGTTTAAAGCATAATAGAGATACTCAATTTTTATTTATTTATTTATTTTTAGACAGAGTCTCACTCTGTTGCCCAGGCTGGAGCACAGTGGCGCAATCTCAGCTCAATGCAACCTCCGCGTCCTGGGTTCAGGCAATTCTCCTGCCTCAGCCTCCCAAGTAGCTGGGACTACAGGCACACACCACCACTCCCGACTAATTTTTTATTTTTAGTAGAAACGGGGTTTCACCATGTTGGCCAGGCTGGTGCTGAACTCTTGACCTCAAGTGATCTGCCTGGGCCTCCCAAAGTGGTAGGATTACAGGCGTCAGCCACTGTGTCTGGCTAATAGATAATTTTTAACTGGTAATTGTATTCCAATAATTTCACATTTATGTGGTATTTGAAAGCATTAAGCCACATATAAGCCCCTTTTCCATAAACAGAGGAAGTTTACCTCCTTGAGGTAGGAAACGATGAGCTATCTTAATGGTACTTTATTTTTTTACTTTTATTTTTTATTTTAGAGACGGTCTCGTTCTGTTGCCCAGATGGAGTACAATGGTGCCGATCATAGTACCTGTTGGGTACTGTGCTTATTGCCTGGGTGATGAGATCACTGGGACCCCAAGCCTCGGCATCACACAATTTACCCACGTAATAATAAACCTATACACGTACCCTTTAATCTATAATAAAAGTTAAAACTTAAAAACTAAAAATAAATGAGAAAAATGCTACCAAAATGTAACCTCCATAAAATTAGAAAGTGTTTGTCTTTTGTTCACTGATATATTCCTATTATCTAGAACATGGTTTGGCATATGTAAAGACTCAATAAATATCTGGCAAATTTTTGTTGCTGAATAAATGAAGTCATAAAGTTCTCAGTTTTCTTAACTGTAAAATATGGAAATGACCATATGTGTGCAATCTCTCATAATAATACCTCAAGTTTGGAAGAACTTACTTCATCTACAAAAAATGAAATTACCTTAACATAAGGCAGGCTGGGTGCAGTGGCTCACACCTATATCCCAGCACTCTGGGAGGCTGAGGCCGGAGGATTGCCTGAGGTCAGGAGTTCGAGACCAGTATGGCCAACGTGGTGAAACCCTGTCTCTACTAAAAATACAAAAAAATATTAGCTGTGCGTGGTGGCGTGTGCCAGTAATCCCAGCTACTCCGGAGGCTGAGGCAGGGGAATCGCTTGAACCGGGAGGTGGAGGTTGCAGTGAGCTGAGATTGTGCCACTGCACTCCAGCCTAGGCAAAAGAGCGAGACTCCGTCTCAAAAAAAATAAATAAAATAAGGCAAAGATATTTTTTACATGTGTAAAGGGAGAATTCACTTTGATCAAATAAATGTGATTCCTCAGATTTTATTAATCTACTCTACACTAATTCAGTATATTGATGATCAAAATGAAAGAAATATTTAAGATCGTTAAGAAAATAAACATGAATAAGCTGAAAGAATCCTAAATTTAGGAGTCAGGTATTTATACTCATATTTATTACTATAGTACTAAATTCAATAAATGTAGTTATTAAACCTAGAATTTAAAATTTCCAAGAGAAAAAATCTAAACACAATCTCTATAATAGATATATCTAACCTTTAAAAAGTAAAAGAAGAAAATAATAATATTCTTTGAAAATTCCCTTTAACAGCTCATGTAGACATTACTTATCAATTAAGTTTCTGCAAAATACAGTGTCTGGGAGGCAGGTACTAGGTTGTGTCTAGGGAGGGAAGGAGAGTGGGGGTGATGGCAGTAACAACAACAACAAAAAGGATATCTGATTTGGCCCACAGACACTGATGTAGAAAGATATCCTGGATAGCTCTGTGGAATGAATTTCATGGCATCTTCCTCCTCGCGCGCGCGCACACACACACACACACACACACACACAAAGGCCTATAAAAAGGTTTAAACGTATTTCTTTTCATGAAAAAGTCTTGATAATTAAAACTTACTATGAAGGAAAAACAAAGCAGGCAAAGAAAGAAAATGATGAAGAATTCTTAAAAAATAAAATAAAACTTCGCTGTTACATGAACCCGGGAGGTAGAGACTGCAGTGGGTCGACATCCTGCCACTGCACTCCAGCCTGGGCAACACAGCAAGACTCCGTCTCAAAAAAAACTTCGCTGTTAGTTAAGCCACCTAATTTTGAGAGGGATGGCTTTTAAATATCCAGGAAAAAATTATTCACATTACTTAGTACTAGCTCATTGAAACCACTCGTAAGTATAGCAACTATAACGTTTTGGGAGGCCAAGGTGGGTGGATCATGAGGTCAAGAGATTGAAACCATCCTGGCCAACATGGTGAAGCCCCGTATCTACCAAAAATACAAAAATAGCTGGGCGTGGTGGCAAGCGCCTGTAGTCCCAGCTACTCAGGAGGCTGAGGCAGGAGAACCACTCGAACCCAGGAGGCAGAGGTTGCAATGAGCCAAGATTGCACCACTGCACTCCACTCCAGCCTGGCGACAAAGCGAGACTCTGTCTCAAAAAAATTAAAGAAATATAAAACAAAAAGTATGGCAACTATAGAGAACATTGCTCCCACAATTTTGACATTAAGAACTCTAATAGCTTAATTTGTTATACCCCTTTAGAAGTAATATATACTTAATGATTTGAATAGATGAGAATTAGGCATTTAGAAATTCCTAGGATGTTTCCTTTTATGAAGTATCCTAAGCTTTAAAAAAGTTAAAATGTAATTGAGGAATACTGGGTTTTTTTTACAACAAAAAAATATTTTATCTTGGCCGGGCACGGTGGCTCACACCTGCAATCCCAGCACTTTGGGAGGCCGAGGTAGGCGGATCACCTGAGGTCAGGAGTTTGAGACCAGCCTGGCCAATATTGTGAAACCCCATCTCTACTAAAAATACAAAAAATTGGCCGGGCGTGGTGGCAGGTGCCTGTAATCCCAACTACTCAGGAGGCTGAGGTAGGAGAATCGTTTGAACCCAGGAGGCGGAGGTCACAGTGAGCTGCGATGGCGCCACTGCACTCCAGCCTGGGCAATGAGAGCAAAACTCCGCCAAAAAAAAAAAAAGGTCGGGTGCGGCGGCTCACACCTGTAATCCCAGCACTTTGGGAGGCCGAGGCGGGTGGATGACCTGAGGTTGGGAGATCGAGACCAGCCTGGTCAGCATAGTGAAACCCCATCTCTACTAAAAATACAAAAATTAGCCAGGTGTGGTGGCGCATGCCTGTAGTCCCAGCTACTTGGGAGGCTGAGACAGGAGAATCACTTCAATCTGGTGGGTAGAGGTTGCGGTGAGCCAAGATCATGCATTGTACTCCAGTCTGGGCAACAAGAGCGAAACTCCATCTCAAAAAAAAAAAAAAATTGATCTTTAGTAGTCTAAACAGTATCATAAACATTTCTTATATGGGAAAATATACCATTAAGGAGAAACTTTAAGATCTTCACATAAACATGTATAAATGATGATCCATGTTTGACTTATGTTTGTTTATAGTTTTATCATAAGAAATAAATCTTTTCCTAACGTTTACACACTTACATCTTTTGCTAATGTTTGCACACTTATATCTTTTGCTAATATCTTAGGCTCACATTAGTATCCCTTTCCATTTTTTTTTCTGTCCAAAAACTACCTGTTCAAGACCTAGCTCGACATCTCTTTTATTAAGTCTCCCACACACCCCACTTAGCTCTCTTTTCATTCTCAATCATAAGCACTTGTGTGCGCGCACTTTCTCTCTCTCACTCTATCTCTCTCAGGAATTCTCAGCCTTAACCACAACATGGGAAACCTAGGGAAGGAGAGAATGATCTTTCTGTTAAAGAGAAATAATCTCTTAAAAAGAGAATGAGAATGATTTCTCTATGAAAGAAGTGAAGGTATAAAAGTTCCCTCTTCATTTACCTTCCATTTGGAAAACATGTATAAGGCTTCATTGCATGGATGCGTGTGAGGGACAGGTATGCTTCTAAAACGCTAAGAACAACCAAAGCAGATCCAAAGGGAAAAAGAAAAAAATACTGGCCACCTGTAGTGTTCTAGGATCAAAAGAAAATTAGAGAAATATGTATTTTTATTTACATTATCTAGCCTGTTCACCTGTTTAGAAAACATAGAAAGGGACAGTCCAAGTTTTACTTAGAAATGTGCACTTGGCTGAAATGCCTTCAAGAACTCAAGCATTTCTCAGGAATGTGATTATTACAGTAGTGGCTAGACAGTCGCCGGAAAGGACATATTTGCAAATAAGACAAGTACCTAACCTAAAAGGCAATAAACCTTTTACCTATTAACACTATCCCTATATTTCTTTTACTTTCCATACTATGCAGGAAAAAAGTGCCTTGAAAACACAGGCCACATCATTATATCCTACTATAGTGCTACCTTAGCGTCATGCAAATTACATTTTCCATCCTGCATAATGCAAGTGCCAGCTAATACTTATTAAGTAAGTTAATGTTTCCCCATGTCTGGGAAATAAACAGAAAAAAGTACAATTCATTTTGGCTCATACCTGCTTTGGTGTAATGTAGTGCCATGCTTAAACAGATGGTATCAACTATTTTTTTTCAGAAATGAAACTGTTAATTTGAGTTTGTTAATACAAGCTTAAACTCTCAAATCAAAGGAAGGAAAGAAAAATCAATGGTGAATTTCACCTTTCTCACACATACTATATAATTTACTCTTTACAGTCTTTCTCAAATCCACAAAGCAAAAAGTTCATTTTTTTATATTTTGGTATCTCCACTTATTTCACTGTATGGAAGTATAATCAAAAAAAGAATAATCAAGCTCCAATTACCAACAAAATTTTGTTCCTCAATTTCAGTGTTTGCCTAAACTTACCCTCTCTATGGTACAACACGGCACACAGTCCTTCAAACACAATTACTAGTACAGGCTGTACACTGTGATAGACTCTGAGGATACAAAGAATAGTAAAACTCCAAAGAAAGGGCAAGAGTATGTAGAGAGGCATGGCAGCAGGAAAAAGAAAATATAAAATACAATTTAAGCTGAGGCTAGAGAAATAAGTCAGAACCAGGCCACACAGGACCTTGAGGGTCGTATTAGAAATTTGAGGGAGCCATGGTAACTTAAAAAGTAAAACAATAAAATAATCAATATTTGCATTCCAGAAAGATTATTCTCACTACTCACTGTGATTCTGCCCACAATATTTTCTTACATCTAACCAGTTGAAATTTTTTTTTTTTTTTTTTTTTTGAGACAGACTCTTGCTCTGTTGCCCAGGCTGGAGTGTAGTGGCGCATGGTCTCGGTTCACTGCAACCTCTGCCTTCCACGTTCAAGCAATTCTTCTGCTTCAGCCTGCCAAGTAGCTGGGATTACAGGCATGTGCCACCATGCCCGGCTGATTTTTGTATTTTTAGTAGAGACGGAATTTCACCACGTTGGTCAGGCTGGTCTTGAAATCCTGACCTCGTGATCTGCCCACCTAGGCCTCCCAACATGCTGGGACTACAGGCGTGAGCCACCACGCCCGGCTATTTTTCGCACTTCTTGCAGTGCTTTCTTCTGAATGTCTTATATATTCAAGCAAGTTTTACATTCCTTCACTGGATTGTGAGCCTTGAACAGAAGCCAAGTCTTCCATTATTCCAAACATTCAATAAATGTTTATTATACTGAACAAGATTGAAACTGATTTGACATATTAAAAAACAATGTCCAAGATGCTCAGCTAGGTCCTGTGACAAGAGCAGCACTTTGGCCTCATGAGCAAATCCTAAAAGGTATTATCAACCAAACTCTGACCCTTATACTCAAACTAAAAGTTAATAAGCAAAAAGCTGTTCCAAGTAGTAACTTTTCTAAGCTTATTTCTTTATGCCAATTTCTATGTTTAATGAAACATAGAAATGTATTTCTGCTAGCATCACAACCTATTTTTGCTTGTTATTTACCCTTCTTAATTTTACCAAATATATTTACTCAACGAACATATACAATACAAAGTAGAAATCTGCTGAGCCCAACTACAACAAAATTAAAACTTATCAATGAATGGAGATGAAACAGCAAAACTTGGTTGGAAGGCAAATTTATTCCTTAAAATCTGAACATTTAAAAAGAGAGAATAATTAATAAGGAAAATGAAGTCATGGTACAATTATAAAGCAGGTCCTCTCACTTTTCTCCTACAAAGTTTTGAAGGACTCATCTACTGTCCTCCAGGCTATTTTCAAGGTTCTCTCAAATCTACCATTATTGTACATTTTCAGGCTTATTTTTCATCATTCCTCTGTACTCTACCACAAGTGAACCATGCAACATTCCTCAAAAAAGACCTTGCACTTTACGGCCATCCAACTTTTGTTCACACTATTTATACCACAGGTATTGACTATTCCAGCTCTATAATCTCCACTTCCAATAATGAATTATAATTATTTTACAAATTAGGCAACTAAGCCACCTCCTCTGGAGGTAAAGTGTCTTGCTCACAGACACTGTCTTGTTTAATAAGATAGAAGAATCAGGACAGTAGATCTCAAGTCTACAGGCTTCCCAGAGTCCAATGCCTTCACTACCCCAGGTAGATTCTCAACCTTCAAAAATAGAAGACTCATATGAAAAGGAGTTTGAATCATCCACACAAAGTAGTCTGGTCAAGTTCAAGATAAAGAGACGGGTCAGTTACCTTATTCTTTGGCCCACTAAGCAATCACTTAAAGCCTCCTGTTCTAGTAACCTGTCCAGTCTGGCACTCTGCCACAAACAGATTCTGACTACCTTCTTCACCGTGAACTTCCTCTATCTTCACAGCAATGGCACCCATACCTGGAAGAGATGGCTTGCTGTTATACACCTAGGCCTGACTTCAAAAGCCTTCCTCTTTGTGGCAGTCCAATGATATAGTGACTATTTCTCCAAAAGTAGTAGATTGGGAGGTAGAGAGAGAGCAGCAACAAAACGGTCATTTAAACACAATAATTTTTTTTTTTGAGACGGAGTCTTGCTCTGTTGCCCAGACTGGAAAGCCGTGGCGCAATCTCGGCTCAATGCAAGCTCCGCCTCCTGGATTCACACCATTCTCCTGCCTCAGCCTCCCAAGTAGCTGGGACTACAGGCGCACGCCACCTCACCTGGCTAATTTTTTGGTATTTTTAGAGAGGGGGTTTCATTGTGTTAGCCAGGATGGTCTCGATCTCCTGACCTCGTGAACCCCCTGCCTTGGCCTCCCAAAGTGCTGGGATTACAGGCGTGAGCCACCGCGCCCAGTCAAAACACAGGATTTACAGCCAGATGGTAGAAGATTCCAATTCATAATTCCATCCCTAACACATACTAACTCATGTGACCCTGGGCAAATTAATTACCTCAGTTTCCATATCTGTGAAATGGGATGATTTATACGAATTGTCTGTCATCAGTTACTGAAAGACTCATAATGGTGACAATAATGATGACTAAATTAAAAAAATGGAAGTAAGGCTCAGATAATTTAAGAGCATGTGTGTCATTCCAATTCAGAAATGTGGAATGGGACACAACAAGAGGAATAGGACAGAACAAGAGGCTATAAACTCAGGAAATGCGTATAAAAGAGAGAATTTTTTCTCTTTTATACACATTTCCTAAAAAAATTCCTGGGCCTAATGACTCAAGGAGTTAAAGAGAAGTAATAGTAAACCAGAGTGGCAAGAGTGTTCTAGCAGTCTTCTGAGGGCACTATGACTTTTAAGAGATGGCACGTACTTGATATGCAAAAGGGAAGACAGGTTCCTTAACTTATAATAAAGACCACAGAATTTAGGGTGTGTTTAAGAGTGCCAGAAAATGTGACCATGACTTGTCTCTCTAAAGCTGACACAGCACAGATTTCATCTGTTAAAATATAGTTGGCCCTCACTATCTGTGAGGGGGCGGTTTCAGGACCCTCCTAGGATACCAAAATGCAGAGATGCTCAAGTCCTTTAAATAAAATGATATAGTATTTGCATATAACCTATGCATATCCTCCCATATACTTTAAATTATCCTTGATTACTTTAAATACCTAATAGAATGCAGCCGCATGTAAATAGTTGTTAAACTGTACTGTTTAGGGAATAATGACAAAGAAAAAAGTCTGTACATGTTCAGTACAGATGCAACAGTCCTTTCTTTTCTTTGAATATTTATGATTCACAGCTGGTTGAACCCAAGGATGTAGAACCCACAAATACAGAGAGGCAGCTGTACCAGAAAATGAAGGAATTAAGACACAGCATTAAGATCATCACAGCTGGCCGGGCGCGGTGGCTCAAGCCTGTAATCCCAGCACTTTGGGAGGCCAAGACGGGTGGACCACGAGGTCAGGAGATGGAGACCATCCTGGCTAACACGGTGAAACCCCGTCTCTACTAAAAAAAAAAATACAAAAAACTAGCTGGGCAAAGTGGCGGCCGCCTGTAGTCCCAGCTACTCGGGAGGCTGAGGCAGGAGAATGGCGTGAACCTGGGAGGCGGAGCTTGCAGTGAGCTGAGATCCGGCCACTGCACTCCAGCCTGGGCGACAGAGCGAGACTCCGTTTCAAAAAAAAAAAAAGATCATCACAGCTTACTCTTGACTAATATGAGAAAGAGAAGATACAGTCTAATCATTAGCTGCTTCAGACACAGGCCAGCAGTATTTCTAGGTTTTATTTTCAACTTGGTTTTGACCAGATATGATCATACCATTTACTGTGAAGTTCCTACTATTAAAAGGTCATGTGGAGTAGGGCAAGGGATGAGGAAACCTATGTCTCCCCCATTAGATTTGAAGTTACCTGAATAAAAGAACTTATGTTCAACTCTGTATCACCCAGAGTTCCTTGAACCCACAAGAAACACAAATTTGTTGAAATAATATGAATATTAGTATTCATTCTTTCATTCTGGGATACAATGACACACAGGGCAATACAATCCCTAGCCTACTGTTAGAGATAAAGTAAATAGGATAGGCATCTGTAATGCAGGTTAATAAATATTATAATAACATAAGTTCACCACATATGAGGAATACCTCATTTACACTTGCAGGCTCAAAAATATTTTTCCAGAGTAAATGATAGCTAAGCTTTGACCTGAAGAGAACTCCGATCAAATGGGAGAGGAAGTGTTTCAAGTAGAGGAAACAGTATGTGTGAAGGCCTGGAGATGAAGATACACTAACTTCACCAGAGTTCAGGGAAATAAAGAATGGCTGGAACTTTATTTTGTGTGTGTGTTTGGGGGTGGGGGTGAGAGGAAGAGAGTAGAGGAGAGGAGGGAGAAGAGACAGAAGGAATATAAAACTGAAAGGTTAGCAGAAGCCATATTATAAAAGACCTTATTAGAAAATGTCATTAAAGGCCAGGAGCAGTGGTTCACAACTGTAATCCCAGCACTTTGGGAGGCCGAGATGGGAGGAATGCTTGTGGCCAGGAGTCCAAGACCAGACTAGTCAACATAGCAAGACCCTTTCTCTATTCTTTAAAAAAATAATAAAATAAAGTAAAAATAAATAAATAAAATATAATTTAAAAGTTTTATTTGAATGTATCTGTCCATATGACTACTAAAAATGTTTTTGAAAATTCTTTTTGGACATTCTCAAACACAACAGTAGAGATAACAGTATATGGAAAACTCAACAACAACAACACAAAAAAAGCAATTTTAAAAAGGTAAAGGGGCCGGGTGCAGTGGCTCATGCCTGTAATCCCAGCACTTTGGGAGGCTGAGGCAGGTGGATCACCTGAGGCTCAGGAATTCAAGAACAGCCTGTCCAACATGGCAAAACCCTATCTCTACTAAACATACAAAAATTAGCTGGGCATGGTGGCAGGCGCCTGTAATCCCAGCTACTCGGGAGACATGAGAATCGCTTGAATCCAGGAGGCAGAGGTTGCAGTGAACCAAGATTGTGCCAACTTCACTCCAGCCTGGAGACAGACCAAGACTCTGTCTCAAAAAAAAAAAGAAGAAGAAAGAAAAGGAAAAGAAAAAGAGAAAAAGAAAAAGAAAAAGAAATGAGGGTCTTGCTGTTGCCCAAGCTGGTCTCAAACTCCTAGGATCAACTGATTCACCAGCCTCAGCCTCCAAAAGTTCTGGGATTACAAGCGTGAGCCACAGGGCCCGGCCCCCGTCTCTTAAAAAAAAAAAAAAAAAGAGGTGGGGGGGCTAATGAAACGTGAAATATCTTTTCAAGAGTATAAAGACTAAATAAAACTTACTGGTGCTCAGCTCAATTCACCGTAATTATTTTTATACGCGTCTGTATTCCCTAATTAAAGAGTGAGTAAACTGGCCAGGTACAGTGGCTCATGCCTGTAATCCCAGCACTTTGGGAAGTCAAGGCGGCAAGACTGTTTGAGCCCAGAAGTTCGAGACCAGCCTGGGCAACAGCCAGACCCTTATTTCTACAAACAAACAAAATAGTGGGGAGGACAGAGTCTCACTATGTTACCTTGGCTGGTCTCAAACTACTGGATTTAGCCTTCTGAGTAGCTAGGACATGGGTGGCTGTGCCATTGTTCCTAGCTAGATATTTCACTAATCATAATTTATAATCTTAATAAGACATTATCTATAATCTTAATAAGACATTATTTATCAACATAATCATTCTTCTACTTCAAGACCAGCCTGGGCAATATAGTGGGACTCCAACTCTACAAAAAATAAACTAGCCAGGTAGGGTGGCATGTGCCTGTAGTCCCAGCTATTATACTTGGCAGGTTGATGCAGGAGATCACTTGAGTCTGGGAGGTTGAGGTTGCAGTGAGCTATGATCCCACCACTGCCTTACAGCCTGTGTGACAGAGTGAGACACTGTCTCAAAAAAAAAAAAAAAAAAATCCACAAACTGAGTAAACTACACGTAGTGCCTGACTTCAATAAGTACCGGATTTATCAAGTAAATCTTAGTAGGGAGAACATGATTATTTCATCATGAATACCTACATCACACTAAAGAGCAATTGGCAAAAATGTGAATATACAAAACAAATAAATTAGGAATTTTTTCCTAAGATTCACTATAGAATATTTGGAGTTAAACACATTCAAATGACTTAAATATAACATGAGAAATGGAGTGAATCTTTGAAGACTGAAACTGTCAGAACTTCCTTGCAGTAGCCTATGGTATCAGATGCTTTATTCAGAAGAAATTTATTATTTTTATAATTTAAAATATTCTTCTACATACTCCTTTGCTGCTTATATACATGTAAAATATGACTAACACATTCATTATGACTTTCATATACTTTCATTTTTTGAGACACAGTCTCACTCTTGTCGCTCAGGCTGGAGTGCAATAGTGCAATCAGCTTACTGCAATCTCGCCCTCGCGAGTTCAAGCAATTCTCCTGCCTTATCCTCCCAAGTAGCTTGGATTACAGACACCCGCCACCACACCCGGCTAATTTTTGTATTTTTAGTAGAGAAGAGGTTTTTTTTTTTTTTTTAAGATGGAGTTTCGCTCTTGTGGCCCAGGCTGGAGTGCAATGGCGCGCAATCTCTGCTCACCGCAAGCTCCGCCTCCTGGGTTCATCGATTCTCCCGCCTCAGCCTCCCAAGTAGCTGGGATTACAGGCATGCACCACCACGCCCAGCTAATTTTGTACTTTTAGCAGAGATGGGGTTTCTCCATGTTGGTCAGGCAGGTCTCAAACTCCCGACCTCAGGTGATTCGCCTGCCTCCACCTCCCAAAGGGCTGGGATTACAGGCATGAGCCACCACCGTGCCTGGTGAGACAGGGTTTCAGTATGTTGGCCAGGCTGGTCTTGAACTCCTGACTTCAGGTGATCTACCTGCCTCAACGTCCCAAAGCTCTGGGATTACAGACACGAGTCACGGCGCCCAGCCCAACTGTCATATACTTTAACTAGATGTCTTCAGGTGGTCTAACATCAATTTCTTTAAACTCATTTAGTACTCTGGAGATAGAGGCTATCAACTTGAGTTATATACAGACTTTTTAAAAAGGCGAAATGTTCCTGCAATTTCTAATATTACATAAATTATTTCTCCTTTAAGGTTATTTAAATCTATCCAAACATAAATCTAGAAATAAACTGTATGCATAGGAATCTTACATAAACACAAAACCAAATAAACTAAAAACACAAAACCAAATAAACTAAAAACTAAATATAAAACATAAACACAAAACCAAATAAACTAAAAACTAAATATAAAACTTCCAAATTTCAATTTAACAAGTTACACTTTAAAAAAAATAGGTGATGTGCTTTTGCTGAATTTAAATCTCTGCTCACAACATGAAAATGTACCAACTGCACCACAAGATATCTTTTAAGTTTTGAATGACTGGACTACTGAATGCCTCATGATAAGACATGCACTTTTTCTCAGTTTCAATTATGAAACATTAATGCCACATATTAGAAAATAATTTGGTCATTTAACTCAAAATCATCTTACTCATTAAGAACACCTCTATTCTTTTCCTCAGTATTAGTCCCCAACAATCAAAACAGTATTTACTTGGCACCACTACAAACATAAACACAAATGCAAATTTTGATCCCAGGGTCAAGTGACAGTTATGAGTCAAATGATCTAGAGTATGTTTAAGATAATCTACTACTAAAACTAAAATACTAAATGTTTAAATGCCAGAGCACTTTCAGATCGCACTTGAAAATACCATGTTCACTGCATGATCCTGCCAGCAAATAAATAATGAAGTTTCCATTACCTGATAACCCATAGTCATCAGGAAAAAGTTTCTAAAGCTAACTGTGAATCATCTTCCAGGAAAGTTAAAAATAAATCAGATTCATCTGTCCAGAATGACATAACTCCAAAAGTTAACTTTACAATTCTTGTTGTTACTGAAGCATCTGCACATTGTTTAACAAAGTTCCTGGGAGCAACAAGATGGCTATAAAGGCCACACACACACACACACACACACTCTCTCTCTCTCTCTCTTCTCATAAATTATTATAAAGGACACTAGCCTGGGAGTTTGGAGACTTACATTCTAATCCTTCCTTGTCACTAATAGCTTCATAACCCTCTCTCTTGTTCTTAGTTTCTTCATTTGTCAAATGAGAGGAATGAATTAGCTGCCTTTTCAAGATCTGATAGCTATAAATTTCAATCTTTTGATTAGGATTTCAGGACTCTATGATGATATTTCTAGTACTAAAATGGTTAACTATACTTTACACAAATTAAAACCAAAACAGCTCAGTTTTTCCAAAATGCCTTAGGAAGAATTGTCCATCTTATTATCAGTAAAAATATACCACAACTTGAGAATACTGTATTTTACCACTTTCTCATGAGAAAAACTAATTCATTAAAAAAGAAAATTATAACAATTTAAAAAAATAAAAGTAAATTTTAATTAGAAAAACTCACACGAGGCTACATGTAGCAGATACTACATGTAGCAGACACATGAGGTGCTGCCCCATAACCCCTTTCGGGAATGAAAGATTTATTGTCCAGCTGCTGAGAATGCTGCTGGAAAACAGTCCTCGGCTGTCAATCCTCTTTAGAAATTACCTCTGCTAAATTCAGTTGTCCTCCGAAGTAGCCTCCATCCAATGACTGATCAAATCCTAGCCCCTTACCCCCAACTTACGACAATTCTGAGGGCTATCCCAGCTGCAGAGTTCCACATTGGGTTCAAGTGAGCTTTTTGTTGCAGCCGATTTATCCTTCAGTTTATTTTCCATTCCTTTCACAGACATTGATACTAAAAGATTTCCCATAACATACTTCACACATGCTAACTGCTGCCTCTGTTAGCTCCCCCAGGGAGCTCAATTTTAAGCCACTGGTGACAGGAATAATATAAGAAAACAGGCTCTAAAATATAGTACTGGAGTTGGGTCATCGACCACCTAGTCACCCAGCTGACAATGAGAACCGTATCACTGGTGGTGGGTAGAAAGGAGCCCCCAGGACAGAGTGGCACCGCAAATGTTAAAACTTCCATTGGTAGTAAACTGGGTAGTTTTCCAGTACAGGGAATGAAGAAGTTGGCAAATCTTTTGGATAAAGGGTTACACAGTAAATATATTACTCGGGCTTGGCATCATTTCATAGTCTTTTTTGTTGTTATTGTTTTACAACTCTTTAATAATGGGCCACCACAAAAACAGGCAGGCCAAGAACTGGGTTTGGCCTGTAAGCCATACTTTGACAACCTCTGCAATAGAAGGTGCAATGTAGGACGGGCATAGTGGCTCATGCCTGCAATCCCAGCACTTTGGGAGGCCGAGGCGGGTGCATCACAAGGTCAGGAGATCAAGACCATCCTAGTCAACAAGATGAAACCCCATCTCTACAAAAAATACAAAAATTAGCTGGGCATGGTGGTGTGCGCCTGTAGTCTCAGCTACTTGGGAGGCCAAGGCAGGAGAATCGCTTAAACCCAGGAGGTGGAGATTGCAGTGAGCCGAGATCACACCACCGCACTCCAGCCTGGGTGACAGAGCAAGACTCCACCTCAAGAAAAAAAAAAGTGCAGTCTATCAGGTATTTGAGAAATAGGAGGAAAAGAGCAATTATAAGGACCATGAAATTGGATTGTTGTTGTTGTTAAAGGCAACCGACCCTTTGGAAAACTATGACCTATAATAAGAGGCGAAAGTAATAGACAAAAAAAAAAAAAAACTAAATGTGAAAGCCAGAAGGTTCTTTGGTAGCATAAAAAGACACTCATTTCCAGCAACAGGAGGCCACAAAAGGCTAAGGACCAGGATCAGGACCCACTCATAACAGCAGCAGGGCTCAAAAGAAAGTTAAACTAATGCCTGCATGGAAAAAGGAAAGAACAGGGACCCTGAAAAATGGGAGGGGGACACGAGCAGATTAACTTAAAAATGTTCAATCCCCAGTGTATTGTATGTAGGCTGCTCCTCCCAGGGATAGCCAATTCTTACAGATAGCAAGGCCTCAATGAGGAACCTGCCTTTAATATACAAACAAATTAATCCAGAGCCACACCTCCTCTATCTGGCCCCTACACCCCAGTAGGCAATGTTCCTCTGCCTTAATCATCCTAGGCCAAGTAGCACACAACTAGGAACCAACCCTTTAGATTAGAGCCTACCAAAATTATTCAGACAAGCCAGCCCTAAACTGCAAAGCACCTGTCTTGTTTTTCCCATGGAAACCCTAATAAAGGCTCTGGCTTAAACCTTCTCCTCGTTCCTGTCTTCAGTCTCCTGACCACCCTGGAGGGCCCTGCATGGCATGTTGTGCCTCATGTCTATAAAACCTGTGAGTATAATAAACTTTGTTTTCTTGAACTTCTTCTATGTCTCCTCTTATGGTGTCACCTGACTAGAGTGCAAACACCAAGATCCCTTGAACCCTCTAAGCTCAGAGAAGGAACCCACGCATCCTTATTAAGGACGGATATCTTAATAATATCGATCCTTATTAAGGGTGGATATTACTCCCATCCTTGACTTCCAATGACACAGAGAAGGTAATGTCGGCAAAAATGGCAGAGGAGAGACCTCTGAAATTCTCTCCTTCATAAAAGCAACAAAAACATAGCAAAGTTGTAAAAATCAACTTTTTCAAAACTGTGGAAATCAACCAAAGGATTGTGGCAATCCAGGGAGTGTCTATTAAACAAATATGGCTGAATCTTGGTAGGAGCTACAACCTTTATGGCATTTTAACTTCCTACTCCCATTTCACTCCTTCCCATTTCCACAGTACCCATGAAATCCAATAGCCCACAATCACTATGAAAATCAGCAGCCACTGGAGGGGGCAGAACACGGTTGGAACCCCTTTAAAGTCCCATCCCTAAACAAATGTCAATATATGACAAATCTGGTGGTTCTCTGGAAGACTCTCCTAGCAAAGTCATCTTTATCTGACCTGTAATCAAGCTCATTCAGCGTAAATAGGTGTTTCCATGGGCACCTTTGGTCAAAAACAATCAGAAACAACTGTCTAATATCGTGGCTGCCTGAGGTAGAAGATAATATTTGAGGCAAACAAGAGGCTAACTAAAAAGCTTAAAAAGAAAAGCTGGGAAATGAGATGTATGTAGGGGACTTTGAAAAATTCTGACATACTCCTGAGAACCCAAAAGGCCATACTCAGGTAGCACTGTGCACATGCTCAGAAAAGACCAGAGGAGGACCTAAACTCTCACCTCTGGCTAACATTAAGGCTCTGCACAGGCAGGAAGAGCTCAAGCAGAGTTATAAATTCCTGGCTGAATGTTGAAGGCATGCCCCAACATACACATAGAGCCCCTTGGCAAAGACCAGAGGACTTACATGTTTTAGGCATCCAAGGAAATCTCTGCTCATTTATTAGCTTCTTTGCCCATTCATTCAACTACTAAGTTAACTGTGCAGAGGCTTCAGTAACCACAGACAACAAAAAATATAGACTTCACAAAACAAACAACAAATAACCCTGGGAGGTAGGAGAATCTGATTTCCAGAGTTTCCACATTATATTAAATGCCTAGTTTTTTAGTCAGACACAGTGGCACATGTCTGTAGTCTTGGCTACTCAGGAGGCTGAGGCAACAGGATCTCAAGTCCAGTAGTTCAAATCCAGCCTGCGCAACACAGCAAGACCCAGTACCTAAAAAATAAAAGTTTTCAACAAAAAACTAACTAGGCATGCAGAAAAACAAGTAGGACCTACACACAGAGGAAAAGCAGTCAATATAAACTGTCCCTAAGAAAGCCCAGACACTGAACTTTCTAGACTTTATTTATTTAGAGTCAGGGTCTCACTTTGTTGCCCAGGCTGGGTGACACAGCTCACTGTAGCCTCGCCCTCTCAGGCTCAAGCAATTCTCCCATGTCAGCCTCCTGAGGAGCTGGGACTACAGGTGCATGTGCTACCATGCCCAGCTAATTTTTTTATTTGTTGTGGAGATGGGGGTCTCACTATGTTGCGCAGGTTAGTCTCAAACTCCCAAGTTCAAGCGATCCTCCCACCTCAGCCTCCCGAAGTGCTGGGATTACAGGCATGAGCCACTGCACCTAGCCCTAGACTAACACTTTAAGTCATCTATTATAAACATGTTGAAAGAACTAAAGAAAATTATGTCTAAAGAACTAAAGGAAAACATACGAGAATATTTTACCAAATAAAGAATGCCAATAAAGACACAAAAATTATAAGAAAGAATCAAACAGAAATTCTGGAATTGGGAAGTATGGAAACTGAAATGAAAAACTCAACAGAGGGGCTCAACAGCAGCTATGAGCAGGCATAACAATCAACCAACTTGAAGACAGGTCAACTGAGATTAGCCAGTCTGAGAAACAGAAAGAACAAATAATGAGGAAAAATGAACAGAGCCTCAGAAACCTGTGGGACACCATTAAGTATACCAACATATGCATGATGAGTATCAAGGAAGGAGAGAGGACAGCAAAAATAATTGGAGAAATAACAGCCCAAAATTTCCCGTGTGATAGAAAACATTAATCTACACATCCAAGAGGCTCAATGAATTACAAGTAAGATAAGCTCAAAGAGATTGACATCAAGATACATCAAATCAAATGATTAAAAGCCAATAAAAATAAGAAAATCTTGAAAACATCAAAGAGAAGCAATTCATCACATACTAAGGATCCTCCCAAAGCAGCTGACTTTTCACCAGAAACCATGGTAGCAGTGGGATACATTCAAAGAGCTGAAAGAAAAGAGATCGTCTATATCCAACAAAACTATCCTTTAAAAATGAAGGAGAAATTAATTTATTCCCATACCAAAACATAAAAGAACTTCTTGCTAATAGACTTACCCTAAAAGAAATATTAAGGGGGAATCCTTCAGGCTAAAATATAAAGACACCAGAGAGTAATTCAAATCCACCTAAAAAATAAAAGGGTGCTAGTAAAGTTAACTCCATATGTAACTAAAAAAGATAGTATAAATGTATTTCTGCGGCGGGGGGTAAGTCTTTTTTTCTTCTCAATTTAAAAGGCAATCAATCACATTAAGCAATAATTAGAAATCTGTGTTGATGGGTACTCAATGGAGAGACACAACTTGTAGGACACCAACTGCACAAAGAGGAAACGAAATAAAGCTTATAGGAACAAAGTTCTTTTATATACTATTATAATTAAAATGGGTATTAATCCTAACTAGGGCAACCAATAGGAAAATAACTCAAAAAGATACAATTCCGAGTCACTGCAAGAATCTTTAAAAAAACAAATAAATAAAAGATTTTAAATGGTACCCAGGAAAACATCTTAGCATAAAAGGCAGCAGTAATGATGAGTAAAGAAAAACAAAAGGTATCTGGTCTTCAGCAGTGAGGTTATCTTTCCCAGGAGCCCTCTTTAAATAATAATGTTACACATCAACTCATTCCTTACCAATCTTCTCTGCTTTACTTTCCTCTATATAGCACTTAACACCACCCAACAAACTTTACTTTCTACCCACTAAAATTTAAGCTTCAATAGGGCAACGGCTTCATTTTATTTATAGTGGCTGGCACACAGCAGGTGCCAAATAAACAGCCAATGAAGGAAAAAAAAAAAAAAATAGGTAGAGATAAGCCTTATAAGGACAGAAATGTTTCTCATATTAATAGCAACCTAAGAAAAGGGGATATGTGTGCACATATACAATCTGTAGACTTGGTAACAATAAAGAACTCCCCACTGGATAGGATTCTATTGTCTCCGTTAAATGAGAGTTGTAAAGACATCTACTGAGTGAGGCAGAGGTGGTAGGGCTGAAGGTTTACAGGGAGTACCTAGCTGTGCTGGATGCTTCTGTTGAAATTAGTATCTAAGTCAGATTAAAAATCTGGTATGTTTGGCCACTGTAGCCTTAAATGAGCAGTCAGGTGATATCATGTGAAACTGTCCACCAAAAATTCAAGTATTCTTACAACTTAAACAAAAATCAGTGTTTGAATTTTAGAGGAACAAGAAGCAGCAGCCAAATGCAGTGGCTCACTCCTATAATGCCAGGACTTTGGGAAGCCAAAGTGGGAGGATTGCTTGAAGCCAGGAGTTCAAAATCAGCATGGGCAACATAGCAAGACCCTGTCTCTACAAAAAAAATTTTAAAAATTTTGCCAGCCATGGTGATGTGCGCCTGCAGTTAGAGCTACTCGGGAGGTTGAAGTGGAAGAATCACTTGAGCCCAGAAGATCAAGGCTGTAATGAGCTATGTAATGCCACTGCCACTGCACTCCAGCCTGGGCAACAGAGTGAGACCCCATCTAAAAAAAAAAAAAAAAAACCTGATTGCCCTAAATTCACATTTTGAGAAAAGCACCATATCAGATAGAAAGCACTAAATTTATCATAGTCAGTAAAACTCAGTTGTACCAAAAGAATTGAAAGCAGGATCTCAGAGATATTTGTATACCTATGTTCACAGCAACTATATTCACAATTGCTAAAATTGGAAGCAACCCAAGTCTCCATTAACAGATAAATGGATCTGTTATCTGTTATGAATGGCCTTTGGGAGGCCAAGGCAAGCAGATCACCTGAGGTCAGGAGTTTCCAGACCAGCCTGGTCAACCAATATGGCGAAACTCCGTCTCTGCTAAAAATACAAAAATCAGGCCAGGTGCGGTGGCTCATGACTGTAATCTCAGCACTTTGGAAGGCCGAGGCAAGTGGATCACCTGAGGTTGGGAGTTTGAGACCAGCCTGACCAATATGGAGAAACCTCGTCTCTACTAAAAATACAAAAAATCAGCTGAGCATGGTGGCGCATGGCTGTAATCCCAGCTACTCAGGAGGCTGAGGCAGGAGAATTGCTTGAACCCGGGGCGCAGAGGTTGTGGTGAGCTGAGATCACGACATTGCACTCCAGCCTGGGTAACAAGAGCGAAATTCCACCTCTAAAAAAAAAAAGCGGGGGAGGGGGCCGGGCCTGGTGGCTCACACCTGTAATCCCAGCACTCTGGGAGGCCGAGGCAGGCAGATCACAAAGTCAGGAGATTGAGACCATCCTGGCTAACATGGTAAAACCCCGTTTCTACTAAAAATACAAAAATTGGCTGGGCGTGAGAGCACATGCCTGTAATCCCACCTACTCAGGAGGCTGAGGCAGGAGAATTGCTTGAGCCGGGAGGTAGAGGTTGCAGTGAGCCAAGATCGCGCCACTGCACTCCAACCTGGGCAACAGAGCAAGACCCTGTCCCAAA
>NW_012104921.1:597742-601987 GCF_000951045.1 Mandrillus leucophaeus | reverse complement strand
AGCCAAGATCGCGCCACTGCACTCCAACCTGGGCAACAGAGCAAGACCCTGTCCCAAAAAAAAAAAAAAAAAAAATTAGCTGGGCGGTGGGTGCCTGTAATCGCAGCTACTCGGGAGGCTGAGATGAGAGAATCACTTGAACCCAGGCAGCTGAGGTTACAGCAAGCCAAGATTACACCACTGCACTCCAGCCTGGGCGACAGAGCAAGACACCTTCTCAAAAAAAAAAGGAAATTCTGAAACAGCTAAAATATAGATGAACCTTAAGGACACAACGCTAAGGGAAATAAGGCAGTCACAAAAGGGCATTTGTATGTATCAGTCCACTTATGTAAGGTACCTACAGTAGTCAAAATAATAGAGACAGAAAGTAGTAGAATGGTGATTTCCAGGAGCTAGGACATGAAGGAACATGAGTTATTGTTTAATGGGTACAGTTTCAGTTTTGCAAGAAGAAAAAGAGTTCTGGAGATGATGGTAGTAAAGGTTGCACAGTATAAATATACTGCCTACTACTGAAATGTACCTTTGAAAATGGTTAAGATGATGTCAGGCGCGGAGGCTCACGCCTGTAATCCAAGCACTTTGGAAGGTTGAGGCAGGCGGATCACGAGGTCAGGAGATCCAGATCATTCTGGCCAACATGGTGAAACCCCGTCTCTACTAAAAATACAAAAATTAGCTGGGCGTGGTGGTGGGCACCTGTAATCCCAGCCACTCGGGAGGCTGAGGCGGAGAATGGCTTGAACCCGGGAGGCAGAGGTTGCAGTGTGCCAAGATAACGCCACTGCATTCCAGCCTGGTGACAGAGCAAGACTCTGTCTCAAAAAAAAAAGAGAGAAAAAGAAAGAAAATGGTTAAGACAGTAAATTTTATCTTATACGTATTTTACAATTTAAAAATTGGGGGGAAAAAAAAAAAACTCAAGCTGGATTATAGACCTTGCTATGGTTTAGATATCTGTCCCCTCCAAACCTCATCTGAAATTTGATTTCCAGTGTTGGATGTGGGGCCTAATGGCATTTGGGTCATGGAGGGTGGATCCCACATGAATAGATTCATGCCTTCTCTGGAGGTGGCTAGCAAGTGAGTTCTCACTCTATTAGTTCCAGCAAAAGCTGTCTGTTGCTCTCTCGCCATGTAAGCTCTGCATACACTGCTTTCTTTTGCCTTCAGCCATGAGTGGAAGCAGACTGAAGTCCTCACCAGATACAGATGCTCGATCTTCAACTTGCCAGCCGACAGAATTGAGTCAAATAAAACCATTTTTCTTTGTAAGTCACCCAGCGTGAAGTGTTCCTTATAGCAACACAAAATAAACTAAGATAGACCTTAATGCAAAACACATCTTTCTACAAAACTAAACAAACAAACAAAAAAAACTTGGTAGCAAAGGGAGATTTCTTGTAGAGGATACAAAAAGCATTAGTTGGCCAGGCATGGTGGTTCATGCCTATAATCCCAGTACTTTGGGAGGCCAACACAGGCCTCCCAGGCACCTGAGCCCAGGAGTTCAACATCAGCCTGGACAACAGAGTGAGACCCTGTATCACCAAGTTTCTGGGCGGGCGCAATAGCTCACACTTGTAATCTCAGCACTTTGAGAGGCCAAGGCAGGCACATCACTTGAGCCCAAGCATCCGAGACCAGCTTAGGCAGCATGGTGAAACCCCATCTCTACAAAAAATACAAAAAAAATTAGCCAGGTGTGATGGTGTGCGCCTGCAGTCACAGCTACTTGGGAGGCTGAGAGGTGGGAAGATCACCTGAGCCCAGGAGGTTGAGGATGCAGTGAACCATGATCACACTGCCACACTCCAGTCCAGCCTAGGCAACAGGGCGCAACCCTGGCTAAAAAAAAAAAAGTTAAAAAAAAAAATTAGCGGAGCATGGTGGCACACACCTATAGTCCCAGCTACTTGGTAGGGAACTAAACTGGGAATCACTTAAACCATTGCATTCCAGTAAGGATGACAGAGCAAGACCCTGTCTGAAAAAGAAAAGTACTAGTTGTATTTCTAAAATAAATTATAATACATAAAAATTTTTAAAAAGAGGTCAGCGCGGTGGCTCAGCCCTGTAATCCCAGCATTTTGGGAGGCCAAGGCGGGTGGATCACCTGAGGTAAGGAGTTCAAGACCAGTCTGGCCAACATGGTGAAATCCTGACTCTACCAAAAATACAAAATTAGCTGGGTATGGTGGCATATGCCTGTAATCCCAGCTACTTGGGAGGCTGAGGCAGGAGAATTGCTTGAACTCGGGAGGCGGAGGTTGTGGTGAGCCGAGATTATGCCATTGCACTCCAGCCTGGGCAACAAGAGTGAAACTCCATCTCAGAAAAAAAAATTTAAAGAAGAATCTTGGGGGAAAGTGACCACATACTGTACACCAAAAATTACCTGAAACAGGTCTCAAACAATTTAGAAGTTAATTTTGCCAAGATTAAGGACATGCCTGGAAGAACTAAACAGGGAATCCCAGAAACAGTCTAATCTTTTCTCCAAAGATGATGCTGAGGGCTTCAGTATTTAAAGGGAAAAAGTGGGCTACAGGTGAAAAGAGAAAAGGTATGGTAATCCACATGTTGCAAGAAAAAAAGGAGCAGCGCCGGGCACAGTGGCTCACCCCTATAATCCTAGCACTTTGGGAGGCTGAGGCGGGCAGATCATGAAGTAAAGAATTTGAGACCAGCCTGGCCAATATGGTGAAATCCCATCTCTACTAAAAATACAAAAATTAGTCGGGCATGGTGGCACACGCCAGAAGTCCCAGCTACTCAGGAGGCTGAGGCAGAAGAATCGCTTGAACCCAGGAGTCGGAAGTTGCAGTGAGCCGAGATCACGTCACTGTACTCCAGCCTGGGCGAGAGAGAGAGACTCCATCTAGGAGAAGGGATGGCAGGGGAGGAGCAGGTAGGAGAACAGTCAACGATGTATTTGTCTCATGATCAGGAAATGGCACCTTACATAAGGTAAACATAGAGTAGCTACCTGTGGAAATATTTAACCTTTTATCTGTAGCTATCTACTTATAAACAAAAGGAACAGCAATTTCTTGCATGACACAGCTTTCAGCTTAATATTTTTCCTTTGGCATGGTGAATTAGGGTCTTGAATTTTTGGTTTCCTCTCACAATACTAAGAGAGATATAAAAAAGAATTGTGAAAAGATTCACTAACAGATGATTTGAAGAAATCTGACACCAAAGAATGCAGCAGGGATAGAATATCCTGCAGGCAGGCTCTACTCAAAATACAAGAATGATAAACTCTCTTTTTACATAGCTAAAATTTTTTAAATCACAAGGATGAACATTAGACAGAAAGTTATCTGGAGAGTCAGATAACCAATTATAAGTACAGCTCAGAAAACCTAGCTGGGCACAGTGGCTCACGCCCGTAATCCCAGTACTTTGGGAGGCTGAAGCGGGTGGATCACTTGAGCTCAGGAGTTCAAGACCAGCCTGGCCAACATGGTGATACGCATTTCTACAAAAATACAAAAATTAGCCAGGTGTGGTGGCACATGCACGCCTGTAATCCCAGCTACTCAGGAGGGACGCAGGAGAATCTCTTGAACCTGGGAGGCAGAGGTTGCAGTAAGCCAAGATCGCACCACTGCACTCCAGCCTAGGTGACAGAGTGAGACTCTGTCTCAAAAAAAAAAAAAAAAAAAAAAGAAACAAACAAACAACAAAAAAAGGCACTCTGAGGAAACCAATAAATCATGGAGAGAAAAATTCAACAACAAAAACTCTACTATGCTCAAAACAGTTCATTATATAAAGGTAAAACCACCCTTTAAAAGAAATCTAGGCTGGGTATGGTGGCTCATGCCTGTAATTCTAGAACTCTGAAAGGCTGAGGCAGAAGGGCAGCTCTTGAGCCCAGGGTAGCTCCTGAGACTGCCCTGGGCAACACAGTGAGACCTTGTGTTTACTAAAATTAAAAAAGTAGCCTGGGCGTGGTGGCTCAAGCCTGTAATCCCAGCACTTTGGGAGGCCGGGGTGGGTGGATCACCTGAGGTTAGGAGTACAAGACCAGCCTGACCAATATGGTGAAACCCCAACACCACTAAAAATACGAAAAAAGGCTGGGCGTGGTGGTAGGCACCTGTAATCCCAGCTGCTTGGGAGGCTAAGACAGGAGAATCACTTGAACCTGGGAGACAGAGGCTGCAGTGAGCCAAGATCGCGCCATTGCACTCCAGCCTGGGCAACAAGAGTGAAATTCCACCTCAAAAA
>NW_012104921.1:568929-597692 GCF_000951045.1 Mandrillus leucophaeus | reverse complement strand
AGATCCCGCCACTGCACTCCAGCCTTGGGGACAGAGCGAGACTCCATCTCAAAAAAAAAAAAAAAGAAAAGAAAAGAAAAAGAAATTCAAATCACACATACAAAAAAAAAAAAAAAAACAAGGGATCTAGAATCAGAACAGCATCAAACCTTTTGAAAGAGACATGAAAGTTCAAAGACAAGAGAAACGTCTTCAAAATGTTAATATAGCCTGGTGCAATAGGGCAGGCCTGTAGTCCCAGCTACTCTGGAGGCAGAAGTGGAAAGACATGCTTGAACCTACGAAGTCAAGGCTGTAGTGGGCTATAAATGCACTTCTGAAGAGCAACTGCACTCCAGGCTGGGCAACAGAGTGAGACCCTGACTCTAAAATAAATAAATAAATAAAGTTAAATAAAAGTGTATTTCCAAACTAGCAATCAAGTGTGAAAATAAAATACAGACATTTTTTAAAAGAGGTTAAGTCCTTAACATTTACCTCCAATCCAACTTTTCTCAAGAAACAATTAGATAACATTTCAGCAAAATGAAGGAGTAAGCCAAGAAACGGTCCAATAAAAAGAGATTTCCGGAAGGACCGCAGCAGACATTAGTTTCAGAATAGTAACTCGATACCAAATCTTGAGAACAAGTCTACATTAGAGCAAGAGAATGGACAACTCTGGAAAGCAAGTCTTCTCCCGCTCCAAACATACACACAAAAGGCAGAACTGGTAGACAATGTGATGTGCTTGGGAGTCTTTAATTTAAAAACCCTAACAGTTGTAGAACCTTTTGGAAATACAGCAATACATACCTAGAAAACTAGGCAAATTAAAAAAGGAGGCAAATAACTCCAAATAAAACAAAATATATAGACAAGTAACCACAGTATACATCTTAAGAGTTACCTATACTGAAATATTATCTATATTGGAATATGATGAAAGGAAATATAAGAGGTGTAATAAATCCTACTAACATAGTAAGAAGCCAAAACGTAATATTCAATATTGTCAGATGGCCAGGTGCAGGGGTTCACATCCATAATTCCAGCAACTTAGGAGGCCAAGGCCAAGGCAGGAGAATTGCTTGAGGCCAGGAGTTCAAGACCATCCTGGGCAAATAACAAGACTACATCTCTACAAAAATAAAAAACAATAGCCAGATGTGATGTCATTCACCTGTAGTCTCAGCTATGAGGAGGATCGTTTGAGCGTAGGAGTTCAAAGTTACAGTGAGCTATGATCCCACCACAACACTCCAGCCTAGGCAGCACAGTGAGACCCTGTTTCTGAAGTAAATAAAAAATTGGGCCTGGAGTGGTGGTTCACACCTGTAATTCAAGCACTTTGGGAGGCCGAGGTGGGAGGATCACCTGAGGTCAGAAGTTCAAGACCAGCCTGGGCAACGACATGGTGAAACCGAGTCTCTACAAAATAAAATTAGCTGGGCATGATGGTGGGTGCCTATAATCCCAGCTACTCAGGAGGCTGAGGCAGGAGAATCACTTGAACCCAGTAGGTGGGGGTTGCAGTGAGCCAAGATCACGCCATCGCACTCCAGCCTGGGCGACAGAGCAAGACTCCGTCTCAAAAACAAAAACAAAAAAAAACAAAACAAAACAGAAAAAATTGGCTGGGTGCAGTGGCTTATGCCTGTAATTCTAGCAATCTGGGAGGCGGAGGCAGGTAGATTGCTTGAGTCAGGAGTTCAAGACCAGCCTGTACGACACAGCAAAACCCAGTCTCTATAAAAATACAAAAACTAGCTGGGCGTGGGAGCACACGCCTATAGTCCCAGCTGCTCGGGAGGCTGAGGTGGGAGGATCATGTGAGCCCGGGAGATCGAGACTGCAGTGAGCCATGATCACACCACTGCACTCTAGACTGAATGACAGAGCAAGACCTTGTCTTAAAAAAAAAATAAATTTAAAAATTATATATTGCTAGACAGGATATTTCGCAGCATCATTTTTTTTTAAATGCCAGAGACAAGAAATAGTGGTAAGTCTATTATTTAAATATAAGTAAATATCACAAGAGTTGAAAGTGGTTGCTTCTGGAAAGCTGGTCTAGAGAGGTGGACTCAGTAGGGAACAACTATTTTGGCTGTAAGTATTGTAGTATTTATGCACGTATTCTTTCAGTAAAATTTTAGAAATGGTTGGGTGCAGTGGCTTACACCTGTAATCCCAGCACTTTAGCAGGACAAGGCAAGTGGATCACTCAAGGTCAGGAATTTGAGACCAGCCTGGGCAACACAGTGAAACCTTGTCTCTACAAGAAAATACAAAAACTAGCTGGGCATGGTGGCACACACCTATAGTCTCAGCTACTCAGGAGGCTGAGGATGAAGAACACTTGAGCCCAGGAGGTTTAGGTGGCAGTGAGCCGTGATTGTGCCACTGCACTCCAGCCTGGGAGACAGAAAGAAATGATGTCTCAAACAAAAAAAAAAAAAAGAAAAGAAAAAAAATTTAAGAAAAACAGTATTTTGTAAACACACAAAAAAAGTAGATCTATGTATGCCGAAATAAAACAATATTTAAAATAAATTAACTTAGTATGAGTTTCTTTTGTATCGATATATTCATCCCAACAATTATTTATTGCAACAATTATATGACTACCAGGCACTAGACATGAAAGGATATGAGATGACATATCTATACACACACACCAATACATACATATAGTTGTATATCAGGGTTTCCCAACCTCAACAATTATTAACATTTTGGACTAATATTTTATTTGGGACATGGAGGGCTGTCCTGTGCATGTTTAGCAGCATCCCTGTCCACTCCCCACTAAATGCCAGGAGCGCCTGCCTCCAACTGTGATAACCAAAAATGTCTCCAGACCTTGCCAAATAAGTGTCCAATGGGAGCAAAACTACCCCCAGTTGAAAACCACTTTTGTATGTGTACAGAAAAACCTCCGAAAAGACATGCACCCAAAAATATAGCAGTGGTTGTTCCTGGAAAATCAGGATTACAAAAAACCATTGCCTTTTTTTCCTTTTTTTTCCTACATTTCTATAACTTAATTTTCATATAAATGTATTACGTTAACTACAAATAAAAATATGAAAAACTAATATAAAAACAAAATAAATAGAAGTGGCTAAATATAAACACAAAAAATTTTAAATACATCATAAAATAAAATCTTAGTAAGTAACAAAACATATTTGACAGCTTCTAAATAATCAGTAAAAAAGAAGCTGGGTGCTGATATCATGCCTATTATTTCAGCATTTTGGGAGGCTGGGGTAGTAGGATTGCTTGAGACCAGATATTCAAGACCAGTCTGGGCAACATACTGAGACACCATCTCTACGAAAAAAAGAATTTTAAGTAGCTGCGTATGATGGCGTATGCCTGTAGTCCCAGCTTCTGAGGAGGCTGAGGCAGGAGGATTGCTTGAGCCCGGAAGGACAAAGCTACAGTGAGCCATGATCGATCGCATCACCGCACTCAAGCCTAGCCGACGGTATGAGACCCCGTCTCTAAAAAACGAAAGTAAAATAAAAAACAAAAGAAGAAATCGGTAAAAAACGAAATAGGAAAAAGACAAACTAGTCTATAAATTCACTAAAACTAATACAATTGTTTTGTTTTATAACAAAGTATTTTTTCAACAATGACTATGTATTGGCATAAAGAATTCACTCCTGAAACTTACCAATTTTATTTTATTTTTTTATTTTTATTTTATTTTATTTATTCATTTTTTTTTGAGATGGAGTCTCGCTCAGTCGCCCAGGCTGGAGTGCAGGAGTGCAGTGGCGCAATCTCGGCTCACTGCAAGCTCCGCCTCCCCCGGGTTCACGCCACTCTCCTGCCTCAGCCTCCTGAGTAGCTGGGACTACAGGCGCCCGACACCACGCCCAGCTAATTTTTTGTATTTTTAGTAGAGACGGGGTTTCACGGTGTTAGCCAGGATGGTCTCCATCTCCTGACCTTGTGATCCGCCCGCCTCGGCCTCCCAAAGTGCTCGGATTACAGGCTTGAGCCACCGCGCCCGGCCAACTTATCAATTTTAAAAGAAAATAATCTATAATGTTTGGTGGGTCATTTTTTTTAAATAAGGAAAAGAGAAATGTTTCCAATAATCCCATCACCAAAAAAATCGCAAAGTATTTAAAAATATCTGAACTTTTTCAATGTACATATTTTTCATATAGCTGATTTATGGCACACAAAATTTATGTTTAGTTTACCGTAAGCATTGCACAGTCATTAAACATTCTTCATAAAAATTATTCATTTCAAAGGGATAAAGTACCCCCCTACAGTGCATTAATCTCAGGCAAAGATTCGTTTTAACTGAAGTACCAGGTGTGCTGGCTTATGCCTGTAATCCCAACACTTTGGAAGGCCAAGGCGGGTGGATCACCTGAGGTCAGGAGTTCGAGATCAGCCTAGCCAGCATGGCGAAACCTTGTCTTTCCTAAAAATACAAAAATTAGCCAGGCGGGGTGGCGTATGTCTGTAATCCTAGCTACTCAGGAGGCAGAGGTGGGAGAATCACTTGAAACCAGGCGGCAGAGGTTGCAGTGAGCCAAGATTGCACCACTGCACTCCAGCCTGGGCAACAGGAGTTTTTTTGAACTCCGTCTCAAAAAAACAAAACCAACATTTTAATTGAAGTGATTTCTCTGATACTCCCTTTCCCATGACGGGGAGGGGAGAAAAATCATAATATAATAAAACCCAGAAAGTTTGTTTTCATTCCAGTATCAAATGAGGGGTTGACAAAGAGTATTCTTTTACTCTATCTTGTGAACATTTTCTCCTAGTATATACACAACACAAAAATTGTAAGTCAAGCTCTCATCTCTAACAGTTTAATGAGACGTCTTCGGCAACTTCACTTATTTAGCAAATATTTGGCAGACATCTATCATGTGCCAGACCCTTTACTCTCACACTGGGTATACACACCTGTAATCCCAGCATTTTGGGAGGCCGAGGTGGGTGGATCACTTAAGGACAGGAGTTCAAGACCAGCCTAGCCAATATGGCGAAACCCTGTCTCAGCTAAAAATACAAAAAATTAGCTGGGCATGGTGGCGCACACCTGAAATTACAGCTACTCAGGAGGCTGAGGCACAAGACTTGCTTTAACCTGGGATGTGAAGGTTGCCATGAGCTGAGATCATGCCAATGCACTCCAGCCTAGGTGACAGAGCGAGACTGTGTCTCAAAAAAATAAAATAAAATTGCAAAATATGTTAAGTGCTAAGAAGGAAATGACCAGGGAGCAGTTACATATGTAAAATACAAAGATTCATTAAAACAGAGGCTAGAATCTCAATCCTCATCTTTTTATTTATTCTTATTTGTTTATTTTTTACTTTTTTGAGGCAGTGGCTAATGGATGTAATCCCAGCACTTTGGGAGGCCAAGGCGGGCGGACCACCTGAGGTCAGGAGTCGAAGACCAGCCTGCCCAACATGGTAAAACCCTGTCTCTACCAAAAATTTTAAAAAATTAGTCAGGCATGGTGGCAGGCGCCTGTAATTCCTGCTACTTGCGAGGCTGAAGCAGAAGAATTGCTTGAACCCGGGAGCCGGAGGTTGCAGTGAGCCGAGATTGCGCAACTGCACTTCAGCATGGGCGACGGAGCGAGACTCCGTCTCAAAAAAAAGAAAAAGAAAAAAGCAACACAACAAATACTAGTCCAGGCCACTGTGAAATATTTTTATTATCTAAGATGACTATCAGGGTCATATTGTTACCCTTATCCACTGTTACTCTCTCATATTTTTTCTCTTTCCACCCACTTCATCCCGTTAATTATCTTTGTTTCCTCTTTCTCACTCTCTACTCTCCAGGATTTTGATGAAAGATAACTTAAATAAAATCAAGTCCCAGTTAACAGCTTTCAAAGCAAAAACATCCTAAGTTTAGATTTAAATGCAAGCCAGGAAATAAAGTATTACAAAAATTTTAAACTTTTCACAACTGCTAACAACTCTAACAACAGCAACAAAAAGGAAACACAATAGAGTTTGAGGCAACAAGACTGACTGCTCACACATTTAAGAAAGAACACAGCTACAAATGTTTTATGAAAATTTAACACAACTGTCCAGCAACAGTGGATTAGGTGGATCAACTACGGCCCATCTACACAGAATACTATGCAGTTGTTAAAAAGAAGAGAGGATGTAGGGCTGGGCATGGCGGCTCACGCCTGTAATCCCAGCACTTTGGGAGAGACCGAGGAGGGTGGATCACGAGGTCAGCAGTAAGTGACCAGCCTGACCAACATGGTGAAACCCCATCTCTACTAAAAACACAAAAAAATTAGATGGGCGTGGTGGCGGGTGCCTGTAATCCCAGTGACTTGAGAGGCTGAGGCAGGAGAATCGCTTGAAACCGGAAGGCAGAGGTTGCAGTGAGCTGAGATTGCGCCACTGCACTCTACCCTGGGCAATAAGAAAAAACTCCGTCTCAAAAAAAAAAAAAAAAGAAAAGGAAATGAGCATTTCAATATGTACTTGGGAGGCTAAGACAGGAGAATCTCTTGAAACCGGGAGGCAGAGGCTGCAGTGAGCTGAGATGGCACTACTGCACTCCACCCTGGGCAAAAAAAAAAAAAAAAAAAAAAAAGAAGTGAGGATGCTCTCTATTAGCAGGTTTGGAATGATCTCTCAACATGCTAAATGAAAAAGTAAAGTAGGCAGTGGTTCACGCCTATAATCCCAGCACTTTGAGAGGCTGAGGTGGGCAAAATGTTTGAGCCCAGAAGTTCAAGACCAGCCTGGATAATATAGGGAAACTCCCATCTCTACAAAACAACAACAAAATAGTCAGGTGTGGAAGCACGTTCCTGTAGTCCCAAACTTGGAAGGCTGAAGTGGGAGGATCAATTGAGCCCAGGAGGTAGAGGTTGCAGTGAGCCAAGATCGCATCACTGCACTCTGGCCTGGACAAAAGAGCAAGACCCCTATCTCAAAAAAAAAAAAAAAAAAATTATAGTGAAAAATAAGTTATATAGTTTGCCACATTGTACCAGAAAAGGACGAAAACATATTTGCTTTCATCTACCTACATAAAAAACACTACAGAGGGACACACACAGACTAAAAAAAAAGTAGTCGATTACTAACTTGGCGGTGGGGGTAGTAGACAGGATCATGGTGAGTATAAGATCTAATTTTGAACCACATATTACTTATTCAAAATATAATTTTTTTTAATAGGCAGTCTTTTACCAGGTTGAAGTGCAGTGACTTGATGACAGCTCACTATAGCTTCAAACTCCTGAGTTCAAGCAATCCTCTCGCCTGAGCCTCCAAAGCTAGGACTACAGGTGCACATCACTATGTCCGGCTAATTTTTTTCTTTTCTGTAGAAAGTGGGGAGTCTCACTATGTTGCCCAGGCTGGTCTCGAACTCCTGGCCTCAACCAATCCTCCTGCCTTGGTTTCTCAAAGCAATCATCATTACTATTATTACTATTTTTTTTTTTTGAGACAGTCTCAGTCTGTTACTCAGACTAGAGTGCAGTGGTGCTATCATGGCTCACGGTAGCCTTGAACCCTTGGGCTTAAGTGATCCTCCCGCCCTGGCTTCCCGAGTAGCTGGGACTACAGGCACAACACCATTGTGTCCAGCTAATTTTTTAATTTTCTTGTAAAGACAGGGTATCACTTTGTTGCCCAGATTGGTCTTGAATTCCTGACTTCAAGTTATCCTCCTGCCTTGGTCTCCCAAAGTGCTGGGATTATAGGAAGGAGCCTGTAAGTGTCCTGAAAGCGCAAAAATTTTTGTTGTTGTTGTTGCTGAGATAGTCTTGCTCTGTTGCCCAAGCTGGGTGCAGTGATGTGATCTCGGCCCACTGCAACCTCCGCCTCCTGGGTTCAAGTGATTCTCCCGAGTAGCTGGAATTACAGGTACGTGACACCACACCCTGCTAATTTTTGTATTTTCAGTAGAGACGGGGTTTCACCATGTTGGTCAGGCTGTTCTCAAACTCCTAACCTCGTGATCCACCTGCCTCGGCCTCCAAAAGTGCTGGGATTACAGGTATGAGCCACCACACCCGGCCAAAGTGCAAAATTTTTAATAGGAATTTTTAAGTCTTTTTATAAAGTCTATCTAAAAGTAGTCCAAAATTTTACTGCACATTTATAATTGCTTTAATTCTAATCTTTTAAATCTTGTTCACTGAAACCACTTAGGTGTTAATGCTATCTCAAGGTAATACCAGTACCTTGTGTTTACCTTGGTTCCACTGAACACAAGATACTGGTAATACCTTGAAACAGCATTACATATTGGTCAAAAGCACATCCTTTTTAAACCTTTTTTCTTTTTCATTACAAGAGCACAAACCCACTTTAAAAAAAAAAAAAAAAAAAAAAGCAGAGTCTCACTCTGTTGCCCAGGCTGGAGTCTGTCACACAGGCTAGAGTACAGTGGCGCAATCTTGGCTCACTACAACCTCCACCTCCCAGGTTCAAGTGATTCTCCTGCCTCAGCCTCCCAAGTAGGTGGGATTACAGGCATGCGCCACAATACCTGGCTAATTTTTGCATTTTTCTATAGAGACAGGATTTCACCACGTTGGTCAGGCTGGTCTCAAACTCCTGACCTCAAGTGACTCGCCCGCCTTGGCCTCCCAAAGTGCTGGGACTACAGGCGTAAGCGCCACCACGTCCAGCCTCACACCCACTTTTATTTATTTACTTTTCATTACTTTCCTTCAAGGGTATTCTGTGTCCAGTAGCCTTACCAGGAAGGCTGCTTCAGAATTTGACACAAATCATGCCACTGTTTCCACAGGTATGAGTTGCGCTTCCCTAATTACTCTAGTTTTGTTCCATTTGACTATGTTATTCTTTGCTTTATACACGTAAGCATATCTCTTAAGTAGAATCCAGTTTCATCTTGGGCTTAAACACTTTCAATTTTTTTTTTTTTTTTTTTTTTTTTTTGAGACGGAGCTTCATTCATTGCCCAGGCTGGTGTACAATGGCACGATCTCGGCTCACTGCAACCTCTGCCTCCCGGGTACAAGCAATTCTCCTGTCTTAGCCTCCCGAGTAGCTGGAACTACAGACATGCGCCATCACACCCAGCTAATTTTTTGTACTTTTAGTAGAGACAGGGTTTCACCATGTTGGCCAGGCTGGTCTCGAACTCCTGACCTCAGGTGATCCACCTGCCTTGGCCTCCCAAAGTGCTGGGATTACAGGCATGAGCCACTGTGCCCAGCCAACGCCCTCAATTTTAAGAAGAGGTATATGCTCCTTTTGGCTCTACAGACCTTACTTATAGCCAGGCCTTGGAAAGCAGCTGTCAAGACATTTACTTTTAGAAGTTCAGTTCTGTTCCCAGCAGTCCTCTACAGAACCTTGTGAGACAGGGGCTCACTGTCACCCAGGCTGGAGTGCAGTGGGGCGATCATGGATCACGGTAGCCACAACCTCTGGGGCTCAAGCAATCCTCCATCTCACCCCTCCACCAGGTAGCTGGGACTTCAGGCACATGCTACCATGCCTAGCTTCAATACTGTTTTTCATCAGGGGAATGTAAATTAAAAACAGTGAGATACCACTACGTAACTACCAAAACGGTTAAAATCCAAAACACTACAACTCCAAAAGCTGAAAGTGGAGCAATAATAATTCTCACTCATTACTGGTGGGAATGCAAAATGGTACAGCCATTTTGGAATACCATTTGGCAGTTTCTTAATATAATCTTACCATATGATCCAACAATCACACTCCCTGGTATTTACTCAAATTACATGAAAACTCATACGTCCACACAAAACCTGCACATGGGTGTTTATAGCCTTTACTCATAACTGACAAAACTTGAAAGTAACCAAGATACCCTCCAAAAGGTGAATAGACAAACTGTGGTACATCCATAAATGGAATATTGTTCAGCACTAAAAAGAAATAATCAACCCATAGAAAAGACAAGAAGAAGCCTTAAATGCACTGCTACTAAGTGAAAAGGCTACATATTTTATGATTCAAACTAAGGCCACCCTCTGTATCCAAGGGTTCCCCATTCACAGATTCAAACAATGGCAAGGCAAAAACATTCTGGAAAAATAATAAAAAAAATATATATATATTTTGAGACAGAGTCTCGCTCTGTCACCCAGGCTAAAGTGCAGTGGCGTGATCTCGACTCACTACAACCTTCGACTCTGGGTTAAAGTGATTTTCCTGCCCTCAGCTTCCTGAGTAGCTGGGATTACAGGCGCGTGCCACCACACCTGGCTAATTTTTGTATTTTCAGTAGAAACATGGTTTTACCATATTGGCCAGGCTGGTCTCAAACTCCTGACCTTGTGATCCACCCGCCTTGGCCTCCTAAAGTGCTGGGATTACAGGCATAAGCCACGGTGCCCGGGCAAAAAATAGTTTTTAAAAATTATAGCAATTAGCCAGGTGCAATAGCTGACACCTGTAATCCTAGCACTTTGGGAGGCCGAGGAGGGCAGATCGTTTGAGTCCAGGAGCTTGAAACCAGCCTCAGCAACTTAGCAAAACTCTGTCTCTAGAAAAAATACAAAAATTAGTCAGGTGTGGTGGCGGGTGCCTGTAGTCCTAGTTATTCAGGAGGCTAAGATGGGAGGATCACCTGAACCCGGAAGTCGAGGCTGCAATGAGCAGTGATTGTTTCACTGCCCTCCAGCCTGGGTGACAGACTGAGACTCTGTCTCAAATAAAAATTTTAAAAAAGTATAACAACTATTTACATAGCATTTAGATTACATAATTATAAGCAATCTAGAGATTTAAAATATACAGGAAGATGTGCATAAGTTACGAAGTCATTGTATTGAGGGACTTGAGCATCTAACAATTTTGTATCCTGGAGGAGAACTCTTAGAACAAATTTCCCCCAAGAGTACCATGGGAAGGTATATGAATGTATTCTGGAAAAGGCAAAACGTTGAGGTAGGCGACTGCTTGTACTTTCTGCTAAATTTTGCTGTGAACCTAAAACTGCAATGGTCTTATGAGGGGTAGTGAGTGTGTACACACAGAAGCGAGCATACACAGTTATTTAGGCTGGGCACGGTGGCTTACACCTGTAATCCCAGCACTTTGGGAGACCAAGGTGGGTGATCACTTGAGGTCAGGAGTTTAAGACCAGCCCGGCCAACACGGTGAAACCCCGTGTCTACTAAAAATACAAAATAATTAGCTGGGCATGGTGGTGCATGCCTGCAACCCCAGCTACTCAAGAGGCTGAGGCAGGAGAATTGCTTGAACCTGGGAGGCAGAGGTTGCAGTGAGCCAGGATCGCACCCACTGCACCCCAGCCTGGGCAACAAAACAAAACTCTGCCTCAATTTTAAAAAAAAGGAAATTAATTTAAATAAATTTAAAAGCATTTTGCAAAAAAAAAAAAAACCTTAATAAAAATATATTTCAGGTCATGGGTAAAGAGTCTCTGTAGTCATGGCAACAGCCGAGGCAGGCTGCCTGCCTAACAGCTGCCAGGGACAGGGAGAAGCTGCCAGTCTACATCAGCCTGGGTTATAGTAAGCTGCCGCCACAGGGCTAGCAGGGTGGGCACCATGTTGCATTCATCTTTGTACCCCCAGCATCTAGCAGTGTTGGCATGTACTGGGCACTCCAAGAAATGTGTGTTGAATGAACAATACCTGTGCAAGCGAACTTTATTCTTTCTCGACCCTTGTTCCTATGACACACTTCCTCCTGCCACTGTCACTCCTTCAGAGCAGAGCTTCTCTAGGGAAGCTGGATGGGAAACACCTATGGTAAAAGACATCCTGGGTGAAGAGGGACTGCACTTTGATGAGCTGAACAAGCTGTGGGTGTTGGACTCAGAGATTACCCAGTAGACCATAAAGTTCAAGAAAGAGTGCAAGAACTTTGTGGACAAAATTGGCCAGTTTCAAAAAATAATTGGTAGTTTAATTGAGCTTGTTGATCAACTTGCAAAAGAAGCAGAAAATGAGAAGATGAAAGCCATCAGTGCCCGGAACTTGCTCAAATCAATAGCAGAGAGCTCAACAACTTCAGAACTCAGTAACTTCAAGCACTTACAGAAGAAAAGAAAATTTAGGCCGGGCATGGTGGCTCATACCTGTAATCCCAGCATTTCGGGAGGCCAAGGTGGGCAGATCACCTGAGGTCAGGAGTTCAAGACCAGCCTGGCCAACATGGTGAAAGCCCATCCCTACGAAAAATTCAAAAAATTAGCCAGGCATGATGACACACCTGTAATCCCAACTACTCTGGAGGCTGAGGCATAAGAATCATTTGAAACGGCGGTGCGTGGGGGGAACGGAGCCTGCAGTGAGCTGAGATCGCACCACTGCACTCCAGCCTGGGTGACACAGCGAGACTCTGCCTCAAAAAAATAATAATAAAAATTAAAAAAAAAACCAATGCCAGGCATAGTGGCTCATGCTTTTAATCCCAACACTCTTGAGACGCCAAGGTAGGAGGATTGCTTGAGGCCATAATCTCAAGACCAGCCTAGACAACACAGAAAGATCCCGTCCCTACTAAAAACAAAATTAGCCAAGCGTGGTGGCACTTAGACTATAGTCTAAGCTATTTGGGAGGCTGAGGTGGGAGGACCATTTGAACCCAGGAGTTTTGAGGCTGCAGTGAGCTACGATTGCACCACTGCACTCCAGCCTGGGCAACATAGTGAGACCCTGTCTCTTAAAAATAAAATAATAGAAAATAATAATAATTTGGAATGGACAATGACTGGATAGAAGTACAGGTAAAACAAGACTGATCATGAGTTGTTACTGTTTAAGATGAGTGACAGGTTTGTGGGAGGTCACAATACTATATTATTTTCATACATGTTTGAAACTTTTCATAAAAAAAGGAAAGGAGGATTATACATAATACAATCATATTTATGATATAAAGGATAAACTGTTAAGAGGTGCAATGGATGAAACAAACCTGTAAGGAGATTATCTCAAAGAATTCCGGCAGGAGGAGTACTCTGAACTAAGGCAATGTTAGTACAGAAACAAAAAGCACAGATTAAATCAGTTACTTCCTTAGGTCAGCAGTCAGGCTTCATGGGCATTCTAAGTAAAATTTTCTTACCCTTTTTGGAAAAAAACTGTAAGAGGCTCCATAGGTTTCATAATATACGCAAAGGGGACTACACAATCCCCCAAAAAATCAAGAATCAGTGAATTAGAATATATTTTAGGATACTGATGTTATCTATATTACTTAGCCTTTTTGAATCATTATAGTCCAGTTCACACATTTTCTTTTTTAGAGACAGAGTCTCACTGTTGCCCAGGTTGGACTCCAGCTCCTGGGCTCAAGTGATCCTCCCACTTCAACCTCCCAAAGTGCTGGGATTACAAGCATGAGACACCACACCTGGCCAGTTCACACAGTTTAAATGAAGCTCTTTCCTACTTTAGAACTTCTGCTAAATGCTGTAGCTTCCAACTGGAATGCTCTTTGTACAATTAGGTATTCCTGATACTTCAGATCTAAAAGTATACATTTAGGAACTTTATGAGAATTAAATGTATTGAAGAACCTAAAATAATGTCAGGCATATAGAAAGTGTTCAATAGGTCAGGCACAGTGGCTCACACCTGTAATCCCAGCACTTTGGGAGGCCGAGGTGAGCAGATCACTCGAGGTCAGGAATTCAAGACCAGCCTGGCCAACATGGTGAAACTCCGTCTCTACTAAAAATACAAAAATCAGCCGGGCATGTTGGTGGGTGCTTGTAGTTCCAGCTACTCAGAAGACTGAGGCATGAGAATCGCCTGAACCCAGGAGGTAAAGGTTGCAGTGAGCTGAAATGGCACCACTGCACTCCAGCCTGAGTGACAGAGCAAAAACTCTGTCTCTAAAAAAAAAAAAGTGCTCAATAAATATTAGGTATTATCTGAAACTCCATTACATATACAGGTTTCCTATCACCATTTATTCTCTCAGCATTCTGTTAATTTGTTGTTTGTAACATTTTATTGGCCGGGCATGGTGGCTCATACCTGTAATCCCAACACTTTGGACTTTGGGAGGATGAAGCGGGAGAATCATTTGAGCCCAGGAGTTCGAAACCAGCCTGGGCAACAAACTGTGAACCCATCTGAACTAAAAATAAAAACAGCTTGGTGTGACAGCACATGTCTGTAGTCCTACCTACTCAGGAGGCTGCGGCAGGAGGATCACTTAAGCTCAGGAGGCTGAGGCTACAGTGAGCCATGTTGGCACCACTGCACTCCAGCCTGGGCAACGGAGCAGGACCCTCTCTTGAAAAAAAAAAAAAAATTATTTCTAGAGTATAAGCTCCCTGAGGACAAAGTATTTGTCTCATACATCATTATACACCCAGGATCTAGCATAAAATCGCACTCAAATACCACCAAATAATCATGCTGGAATCAATAAAACTCACAGGCCAAACATACGCAGGGGGAAGGTTCTATGACCTCTATAGTACTAGGGATGGGGAGGATAGTGTTAACTTTAATGCGGCAAGGAATAAAGAATGAACAAGTGTGTTTTGTCAAGGGGAAGAGGCAGGCACTTGAGATTAACTGAATGGATGCATTGAATTGGAGGAAGAAAAACTAAACAGGAAATTAGATATACAAGGGACATCTGGATGCCAAAAATCTAGTAGTGGTTAAGAACATGGCCTTGTGCCGGGCGCGGTGGCTCAAGCCTGTAATCCCAGCACTTTGGGAGGCCGAGATGGGTGGATCACGAGGTCAGGAGATCGAGACCATCCTGGCTAACACGGTGAAACCCTGTCTCTACTAAAAAATACAAAAAACTAGCCAGGCGAGGTGACGGGCGCCTGTAGTCCCAGCTACTCGGGAGGCTGAGGCAGGAGAATGGCGTGAACCCGGGAGGCGGAGCTTGCAGTGAGCTGAGATACGGCCACTGGCCTCCAGCCTGGGCGACAGAGCCAGACTCCGTCTCAAAAAAAAAAAAAAAAAAAAAAGAACATGGCCTCTACAGACAGTCTAAGTTTAAATCCCAGTTCTACTGCCTCCTAGTTGCATAGATTACTTAACCTCTGGACCTCAATATGGCAGTGTCAGAAAAAAGAAAAAAAAAAAAAGACGCCAATTATACCTGTATCAACCTCACTGAGTTGTTTTGAGAATTAAATGAATACTGAACGAATTAAATGAATACTGAAATACTGGGGCACAGGAATAACACTTAGGAAAGAGTAAATAAATGTTAGGTATTATTAAGATGGTACATGGTAGCCAAAAATCTGATTCTGAATATACAGTGAAAACATAAAACAGAACCAGAACCCCACGTAACAACAACTGGGAACAAAAGAAAGAAAACATATGAAGAAAAGTGATAAGTGGATGACAGGAAAAACAGAGTGGAAGCAAAAGAAAATAATTTTGAAGAACTTGTTAACAGCAGAGTGTTGGTTAGGTACATATGGTCTATAAAGCCACAGAATTTGGCAATTTGAAGGTCAATCATGAACAGAAAACGTAGTGTTATACAAAGTGTTTAGAAGGGAATGAGGGGAGAGTAGTGCGAAAAGGCAGACTATAGAGTGGGGTTAATGGGTAGTGGAGGAGCATACAGAGAATTCTAGATCAGTGGTCCCTAAACTTCATTTCAAGGACTTCAAAAAGAAACAGGGACTCTGACACAAGGTAGTGGACTCCCTTAATACCATCAATAAATTTTTTTTAACTCTATTATCACCATCATCTGAAAAAGGAAACGCCTAACAGTAAAAATGTATGAAGGGAAAAAATCCCAGAATAAAGGCAACACCTTTATGAAAAATCACTGTCAGTCGGGCGCGGTGGCTCAAGCCTGTAATCCCAGCACTTTGGGAGGCCAAAGTGGGCAGACCACGATGTCAGAAGATCGAGATCATCCTGGCTAACACGGTGAAACCCCGTCTCTACTAATATAAAAAAGTCAGCCAGGCGTGGTGGCAGGCACCTGTAGTCCCAGTTACTTGGGAGGCTGAGGCAGCAGAACGGCATGAACTCGGAGGCGGAGCTTGCTGTGAGCTGAGATGGTGCCACTGCACCCCAGCCCAGGCAACAGTCGAGCCAGACTCCGTCTCAAAAAAAAAAGAACAAAAACTCTTTGACTACATTTTCTTGTATTAGGTATGCCATATTTCTACACTTGGCAAACAAGCATTTTGTATATACCCAAAATCCACTTACTATATACAAACTACAAAGAAAAATATAAGGACACATTAGCAATATATATAAACTATGCCTTGCAGCAGCATCATGGGGGCTCAATAAAACTTCATTGAAATGTACTCAAGTGGTGTGGGCCACACAAAACTAGACGAAGAATTACAAGTCAGATTCCACTCTATAAAAAAGTGCTAAGACAGTATAACATAATGGTTACAAGAGTGGTGATATGACCGCAGGCTTTGGAATCAGACAGACCTGGGTTTGAATCTCAGCTGCAATACTTTATGGCTAGGTGACCCTGGCAAAATTATTTAACCTACCTAAATTTGTCTCCTCACCTGTAAAATAGGAATACCTACCTCAGAAGGTTATAGTGCTGATTAACTGGCAGTTTCTAACTTTTACAAGTCGTAACATGATAGATGTTGCTGCTTAAAGATCCTTAAGTTAGTAGGAGATATTTTGCTTAGACTTAACTTGATTTCTTCATTTCTAAGGGGGGAATCTCCTGAATTTTCTATTTTCAGGATTTTCAAAAGCTGGTCTAGAATAGTGATTTGCAAATCCTAGTGTCTTTTCCATGACAAGATTTAATGAATCTACTACGAAATTACAAAAAAGAAAAGTGTAGTGTAGTGATTTTTCTCTGTAACAGGCACTACTGTGAAGAAAAAATCACTTGTAGAACTTTAAAAAATACGTAGGCCTCTTATTCTCTGGAGATCTGGACTGATCTAGGGCTTGAAGTGGACTGTCTGTGGAATTTTGGTAATTCATGTTATATAAAAGTTAAGAAACAACTGTCCTACGACCTTATTAACAATGCTTTACCTGAGTTCAAGGTAAGGAAGAATCAGAGACAGAAGAGCTTTAAGACATGATCCTTTGGTTTCGTTCCAAGTTTCTAAGACCTTTACTATAAATTCTTTTTATGGAGAACAGAATCATACTGCAAAGTTCCTTTTACTATCTCTCCCAAAGCCAGGGAAAATAATATTCCCCATTAAAATTTTACATCAATATGGGGTATTCCTTAAGCTCATGTTCTCTATTGAAACTATTCCATAATTAACACTTTAAAAATATGTGTAGATGGAATCGCACCGGAGACTGCACATAATAATATGTAAGTTGTCTTAATTCTAGATTGTCTTTCTTAAAAATAAGTTTAGGTTTACAGTAAAAATCCACTGATGCTTCACTACATCCTCCCACAAATATGTATTCAACACATACATTTTAAAATATGCATCTCACAAGCAATCTCAGTAGACTGAAGGCACCTAAGGCAAATTCAATATTTCTGATAGAAACTAGAAACCTTATTAACTAAGTTAACCCAATAAAACATTTTAAATATATAACACAAAAAAAACCAAAGCCATTATGAACATTTTACTCCAAAAGAATCAGTACGAAATAAGTCTAGAAACAGTGTAGGACTTCTTCAAAACAAGGAAACAAACAAAAACGTAGGATGGCTAATAACAGAACTACTGTACCAATAGATCTGAAAGCAAGCAAGCAAGCAAGCAAAAAGAATCTTCCTTAAAATACTTTGCTGCTGCCGTTAAGGAGAGGAGACCAAGAAGGGAAAGCAAATGCTAGAGCAGGCAATGAAGGCTTCTTTAATATATAGTATAGGTTTTACTAATTTGCGCACAAGATATCTTTCTTCTCAGCTGCTCACATTAGTGAAGTTTATGGGTGAAAAATGCAATTGTTAAAGTGTGTTAAAATCAAAACTTGCATACAATAGTACAAAGGTCAAAGAAACCATAGCAGGGACTGGTGAAGTATTACTCAGTGAGCCTAGGCCTTAATGCATTTGTCAATCCAAATTTTAAAAACAAATGCCTAACTTTACTCACACAGAAAATTAAGTTTACAGCATGTAGTAGAAAGCTGTATATCAACAGAATTCTATAAATTTTAAGTATTTTAAAAGCAAGACTGTACACAACTTAAAAGAAACCAGTTTTGACTTCAGCTTTTTTAAAGTTATGTAATTTTAAAGCCCAATATATATCAAAACACAATTGTAAAGCTATGACTAACAAGTATTACAATTTTTTAAGACTTCATACAGTGTCAAAATACCCAAGTATTTTTTACTTTTGAAAAGTTTAACTTCATCCACTTTGTGCAGTCATATAAAAGTTTACTAGTTCAGAACCAAACTAAAGAGGACACCCTTTGTTTGAGGACACCCTTTCTAGTTAATCCAATCCTCCTCCTTTCAGCACTACATTTGCCTAACTATTCACCATAGGCATATGACATATATGACAGCAAATACTGCTTACCTCCTAAATATACAACAGTCTGAAGAACAGGTGCCATACTATTTAGACGCATGCTTTTTGCTTCTAAGCCTAAATTTGCCCTGGAAAGGTACTTAAAAATAAACACAAATACCTAAGAAAGTTAAATAATCCTTTCAAAAAGATGCAGCAATTTTGAGAACCAGGACATGAGCTGTTAACTACCAACAGCTTCCAAATGTGTAGCCTATCAAAGGTTCACATCATGAGGATCGAGTCAAGCTCAACTATGAAGGGTCCTGAGAACATCTCACTTCTCCTGCACAAGTAACATGATATAACTACATTTCAGTTCAAGCGAATATTAAATCTCTTCAGTCGTTTCATAAGTACAGCATCGATCGTCTGGTTGGGTTTTTTTATGGATAAAGAGATGAGGAAAGGAGATCTAGTGAAGAGTACTGTGAAAAGAAAAATTCAGTGCTGAAAGCGTTGATGAGTCACTAAGTAAGGAATAACTACACAGAATCCAAGTGACTAAGGCAGCATCTCAGGTAAGAAAGTACTTAAAAAGTTGACGATGGGAAATAAAACTTCACAGGTCAGTCCCAAGTCACTGTGCACCGTAGCAGCCCAGGAAAGAAGCGTGGCTGTCAAGGGGCAAGTGCGTACCAAGACTCAGGGAGGGGGCCAGATACGCCAAATCGGAAAGGGGGGTGGTCCGGAAAAGGGGGGTAAGATGCCTATCCTAGTCATTCTCGTCAGGCTCTTCATCTCAAGAGGAACAAACAAGAGTAAACTCTGGGTCGAGAGGCCCCAAACCGGACTCTCCCACAGAAAGGTGCTCGGCCCCAAGCCCCGGAGACCCGGGAAGGCCGCCTCCGGAGGAGCCCCCGCAGACGCCATACTAAAAGCCAAAATGGCTGCCTGGAGGAGGCCCGCACCGCGTAGCTAGTGAAGGTTGGGGAGCAAGCTTCTGCGGGAAAGAGGGAGGGGGACTCCAGGAAAAGCCGTTGAGAGGACCATCACACCCCGAGCAGCACAGGTAGGTTCCGCTCGGCCTCCCAAGGCACCGGCTCCGGCTGAGGGGAGTCCCCGGCCCCACCCCCCGGCCGGGAACCCAGCCGCCGCAGCCGTCCCGCACACCGACCCCAACGAGGTACCTGCAGTTCGGCCCGTTCCACCTCCCAGTGCGCCCGCTCCATCTCGAACCGAGCCCACTCGTGCTGGATGTAGTGCAGTATCCCCGGGATAGTGTACTGCTGCGGCCGGGACAGCTCGGGGCCTGCCGCGGGACCCGCTCCCTCGGAGGCCGGAGGACCCCCGCCGCCCGCCGCTCCGTTCCCCCCCGGCGAAAGGCCCAGGTTCCCCCCAGGTCCCTGCTGCTGCCGGGGAGGGGCCGCCATCCCCGGGCCGCCACCACCGCCTCCGGCAAGCTCGTCCATTGTGTGTGGGGCCCCGGCCGGGGCGCAGGGCGAGACGCCGACAGCTGGGGGAAGGGCCGGAGAGGGTGGCCCCGCGCTGCCTGCGGGGCGGAGGCCGGCCGGGAGAGGGGCGGGGAAGGGGTCGTTACTGTGTGCCTGCCGTGGGTCAGAGCAGGGAGCTGCCGGCCGCCGCCATTACAGTCCCTCCTCCATCTGCCCGTCTCACTCACTCACTTTAGGGGAAGGGGGGCCGCGGCGGGAGGGGTGAGGGGAGAGTTGGGAAGGGGATAGGCGGAGGGCCGTCACTAGCGCACAGCATGCTGGGTAGCGAACGCAGCCTCACGCTTAATCGCCAAATAGAGTCCGGCCTCACCCTACGCCGGCGCACTGAGAACGCAGCCCGGGTCGCCGTTAGAGGGCGGGGAAAGAGCTCGGGCTCCGCCTCTAGGCCGGCGTACTGACCCGGTGCGGTGTCTGCCGGCAGCTACAGGGCGCCGGGACTCCGACTCTGGCTTTTGGAAGCGAGGCGGCCGTAGGCTTCCTGGTTATCAGTTTCCTTCGAGCAGGCCGTCCCCAGGCGCAGTTTCCTTCCCAAGGGTCTCTCACCCATGTGCCGGGTTTCGGAGCCGGTTATTAACCTGGCTGGTCGCTCTGGCCGACCGCAGCCCGTCTCGGATTCCTGACGTTTCTTTTTCATTCTTTGGGTGTTTCAGGCAGTCCCAAGGGTGGGCCCTCTTTCCCTTCCTGTCACTGGCTCTGTCTCTGGTTTCTTAGCACCAGTCAGTTCTCTTCTGGCAAATAGCCAAGATCCTCCGGCTGTGGTTACTGATTCCTCCTCTCCGTCTCGAGCCTGGGCTTTGGTCCCGTTTCTGTGCGCTGGGTCGCGCGTCGTAACTTATTCCACTTTGCGTCCCCTCTTCTTTCCTTTTCTGGAATGGGTTGTGTTTCGTGGGGTTGGGAGAGGGGGAGGAGCGATTTTTTTTTTCTTGGGAGAAGAAGAGGTAGTGAATTCATTTAGATCTTGACGATGGTAGGTAGAGGGAGAAAAGTTTGAAGGAGACTGGCTAGACTAACAATTTGATATCTTAGAAATGAATGGGCTCACAAATATTGTCATCAATAGACTATTTTGATCGAAACAGAAAATAAAAGCATTGTGAGTACAACTTAAAATCCTAGATGGATGTTCTCCTGGGTCATTAAATGTTTAAGTGAATATGGCCGGATGCGGCTGCTCAAGCCTGTAATTCCAGCACTTTGGGAGGCCGAGGTGGGCGATCACTTGAGGCCAGGAGTTCGAGACTAGCTTGGCCAACATTGTGAAACCTCATTTCTATTAAAAATACAAAAATTAACCGGGCGTGGTGGCGCACGCCTGTAGTCCCAGCTCCTGAGGAGGCTGAGGCACGAGAATTGCTTGAGCCCAGGAGACTGAGGTTGCAGAGAGCCGAGATCGCATCGCTGCACTCCAGTCTGGCGACAAAGCGAGACTCCGTGTCGGAAAAATTTTTTAAAAAGTTTGAGTGAATGTAATATACGCATAAGAGACAAGGCTAATATTTTAAGTACAATCGTGGGTATTTTTATGTGCTTAGTTTCCTAGAAAATATCGTAATGCACTAGAATGTTTCTAAAAATTAATATAGCTAAGAAGCATTTGTTTGAAAAATAAGACAAAAATAATTAGCAACATAAGGAAATTAGGTTCGGTAATTATATTAATAGCGATACAAGAAAATTGCATTTAAGATCTGTTACTTTTTAAAAATTTTTTCTTTGTTGCAAAAGCCAATAAAACTTGTACTATGGAGTATGCACTACCAACCAATCAGGAAGTAATTTCAAAGAGATAAAGTAATTCATCTTATTTTATCACGTCTGCTTTACTGTTATTACAGTATAATGGAAAGCAGATTGGACTTGTTACTCATGCTGCCATGTTTTATTTATATATGAAATGAGATATTAGATCGTAGTACTATAATGCTAGGGACTATTTCTTCAAATTATTATTTTATTTATTATTTTTTTGAGACGGGGTCTCACTCTGTTGCCCGGGCTGGAATGCAGTGGTGTAATCTCTGCTTATTGCAACCTGGAGCTCCCTGGCTCAGGTGGTCCTCCCACTTTAGCCTCCTGAATAGCTGGGACTACAGGCATGCATCCACCACGCCCAGCTAATTTTTGTATTTTTTGTAGAGACGGGGTTTTGTCATGATGTCCAGGCTAGTCTCCAATTCCTGGGCTCAAGTGGTCCACCCCCGTTGGCTTCACAAAGTGTTAAGATTTCATATTTCTTCAAATTATCAAAGTACTATTTATCTTATAGTTACCAACATACAACCTGTTTATTCATCCGATTCTTTTTTAGGGGGCCTCATAGCACTTAAAAAGCTTGGAAAGATTATGCTGCCTCAAAGACATATATACACACACACACACACACACACACACACACACACACACACAAAGAGACATTTGTGGCCGGGTGCGGTGGCTCACACCTATAATCCCAGCACTTTGGGAGGCCGAAGCGGGCAGATCACTTGAGCTCAGGAGTTGGAGACGAGCCTGGCCCACGTGGCAAAACCCTGTCTCTACCAAAAAAATACAAAAATTAGCTGGGTGTGGTGGCACTTGCCTGTAATCCCAGCTACTCCAGAGGCAGAGGTGGCAGTGAGCCGAGATCATGCCACTAAACTCCGGCCTGGGCAAAAGAGAGAGCGAGATTCCATTCCAAAAACAACAACAAGAACAAAGAAAACCATCTGTGAGAGTGGGTGACCTGATGATAGCATCAAAAGAAGACTAACATGCACACTTATGTGTCCCATTGGTACCTTGAGCTTAAGGAAAGACTGGACTTATTATCCTTTTTGCCTCCTCACCTACCCTCAAAACAAAAACAAAACCTCTACTTCTATTATCTACCTTATTAAGTGACACTACATCCAAACTTGAAGCCTAGCAGTCATTCTAGCACCCTTCACTCAGCCCCCACAATCCAATTTCTTTCTCAGTGATATCTTTCCTATGGATTCTATTATCTCTCTATACTTAGTTTAAACCTTCCCACCTCCGTTCTGCCCCCACTTTGCACTATCACTGCTGCCTAATTGGTCTTCCTAAAATGAAGATATGATTCTGTCATTCCTCTGTTTAACATAGTTGAGTGATTTCTAAATTTAGAATAAAGCCGAAATTTTAACATAGCATATAAATAGATCTAGATCCACCCTATAACCTAATCTACCGTAACACCATCATGCCACCTCATTCTTCTCTTCAGCCAAACTGCACTGTTTTTGGTTCCTCAAATGTATAATGCTATTTCATTCCACAGTGATTTAACACATACTGTGCCCCATTGACTATCTTCAAAACTCAGCTCAGATCGGGCACAGTGGCTCACACCTGTAATCCCAACACTTTCGGGGACGGAGGTGGGAGGATGGCTTGAGCCCCAGGAATTCGAGACCAACCTGGGCAACATGGCAAAACCCCGTCCCTACTAAAAATACAAAAATTAGCCAGAGTGGCCACGTGAGTCTGTAGTCTCAGCTACTCTGGAGGCTGAGATGGGAGAATCACCCGAACCCAGGAGGTCCAGGCTGCAGTGAGCCATAATTGATTGCATCATTGCGCCAGTGCACTCCAGTCTGGGCAACAGAGCAAAACCCTGTCTTAAGATAAACAAAACCCTCCCCCCAAAAAAACTCAGCTCAAGCGTTACTTTGTCCAAGAAGCCTCCATATCCCTGAATTCTTTAGAATCACTATTCTATTCTAGTAGCCTCCCTCCTATGCTTATCTCTTTTTTTCTTTAATCTTTTTTTTTTTTTTTCTTTTTTGAGACTGGGTCTCACTCTGTCACCCAGGCTGAAGTACAGTGGCACGATCTCGGCTCACTCCAGCTTCAGCCTCCCCGGCTCAAGCAATCCTCCCACCTCAGCCTCCTAAGTAGCTGGGACCACAGGTATGTGCCACCATGCCCAGCAAATATTTTTGTATTTTTTGTAGAGATGGGATTTTGCCATGTTGCCCAGGCTGGTCCTGAACTCCTAGCAAAGTGCTGGGGTTACAGGTGTGAGCCACTGCACAGGGCCTTATCTCTTTGATACTTATTACACTGTATTTACACCATCTGTGTACTGATCAGTAACACTCATACTAAACACTCCAAAAGCAATACTTACACATAATGAGTACTCAATTTTTGTTTTATTCCTTTCTATTTTTTGTAGAGAGGGAGTCTCACTGTGTTGCCCAGGCTGATCTTGAACTCCTGGACTCAATCTTTCCTCCCATCTCAACCTCCCGAGTAGCTAAGACTACCTGTACACACCACCACTCCAGGCTATTTTTTGTTTTTAATTTTTTGTAGATATGGGAGTCTCACTATGTTGCCAGGGTTGGTCTCCAACTCCTGGCCTCAAGCAGTCCTCCTTCCTTGGCATCCCAAAGTGCTAAGATTACAGGCATGAGCCACTGAGCCCAGCCCATTTTTTTTATTTTTTAAGAAGTATTGATTGGCTACGACTTTTCAGGTGCACTACTGCTCCCTGCTGATCCACTATGACCCAGACACGTAATCTCTGCCTTCACAGAGTTTCTCGTCTAATTTTAGGCAAATTACTTAGCACCAGCCACTCTGGCTTCCTCAATATTTTGTCCTGATCTGTCTTGAAACTACCTTTCTTGAAACTTCAAGTGTGCTGCCTATTTAAAGAATTACAATGGAATGTGTCTACGTTCATTTTAATCATGGTTTTATAAATATCAATAATCCAATTGATATGGTTCGGCTCTGTGTTCCAACCCAAATCTCATCTCCAATTGTAATCCCCACGTGTCAAGGGAGGGAGGTGATTGGATCATGCTGTTCTCGTGACAGTGAGTTCTCAGGAGATCTGATGGTTTTATAAAGGGCTCTTCTCCCTTCACTTTCTCCTCTCTCCTGCCCTTCATGTAGGATGTACTTGCTTCCCCTTCTGCTGTGATTGTAAGTTTCCTGAGGCCTCCCTAGCCATGCAGAACTGTGAGTCCATTAAACCTCTTTCCTTTACAAATTACCCAGTCTCAGGGAAGTTCTTTATAGCAGTATGAAAATGGACTAATACAGCAGTCTTTGACTTCATCCTTCCTAGACCGTAAAGTCATTTATCTGCAGGATTGCAGCCTCGTAGAAGGGAAGGACCTACACCCCTCTCTTTCAAAACTGTACCCCAAGAGTCTGGGAAAGGGTGGATCTTCAAATGTTTGATGAATAAGTCAAATTTAGACTAGACTAATACGAATATTTTTTCTTCATGTCTGTCATTTTTATTAGTTGTTACTGTCATTATACCAGTTGTCTCTTAAGCTTCAATAACCAGAACTGCCCTGAGTTTTAAAAATAAAGAATGCCAATATTTCCTCCTCTATTGGAAAAATATTGTGTAATGTTGTGCTTTGGTTCATGATTCCTGATGACACTCGGAGCGAGCTTCTAGAATCTTGTCCTCCATAGATAATGAGCTCACCCAAGCCACATTATCACCTACAACTCACCTAACTGGAACTATCACCCTAAACTGTGGCTGAGTCATTTCCTCTCTTAAAGCTCACCTTTGAAACTTCCTATTTGTTCTGTCCTTTCATCAGTCCCGTTCATGCCTCCTCCATGCCCATAAGTTCTCCCAGTTTCAATCTATTGCTGATAATCTTCAACAATGCCTGTTTGCCAGCCTGTGCAACATGGGGAGACCCCGTCTCTACAAAAAATAAAACAATTAACTGGGAATGATGGCAGGTGCCTGTAGTCCCAGCTACTTGAGCCCGGGAGGTTGAGTCTGCAGTGAGCTATGATCACACCACTGGGTGCCCAGCCTGGATGACAGAGCGGGACCTTGTCCCCCCGCCAAAAAAAGGAAAAAGAGCTGGGCGCAGTGGCTCACGCCTGTAATCCCAGCACTTTGGGAGGCTGAAGCAGGCAGATCACCTGAGGTCAGGAGTTCGAGACCTGCCTGGCCAACATGGTGAAACCCCATCTCTACTAAAAATACAAAAAATTAGCCAGATGTGGTAGCAGGCGTCACCTTTGAAACTTCCTAAATAGGGCATCTAATCTTAGACACTGTGTGCTTATTCTATTTTGAACCAGAGAGGGACTTGTCATATTTTATCTACATGTGTTATGTCAACAAAGATAGGTTAAGGAATTCCAGGCTTTTAAATAAATCAGGAGTAGATAAAACTCAGATGTCTTCTTACCAGTTACTACAATACTTGATGTTCAAAGAGTGTTGACCCTGCCTGTAAGGACTGTATAGCTCCCTGTAATTACTCACCCAGAATGTGCAGTTTTGCTTTTTTTTTTTTTTTTTTTTTTTTGAGACAAAGTCTCACTCTGTTGTTGCCCAATTTGGGGTGCAGTGGTGCAATCTCGGCTCACTGCAACCTCCACCTCCTGGGCTCAAGCGATTCTCCTACCTCAGCCTCCCAAGTAGCTGGGACTATAGGCATGCACCACCATGCCTGGCTAATTTTTGTATTTTTAGTAGAGACAGGGTTTCACCATCTTGGCCAGGCTGGTCTTGAACTCCTGACCTTGTGATCCGCCCACCTCAGCCTCCCTAAGTGCTGGGATTACAGGCGTGAGCCACCATGCCCAGCCTTGTACAGTTTTATATCTTGCTGTCTAGGTACCTGGCATCCTTCTACCAAAGAGTTCAAATCAATTCACAAACACTAGTCATCTTTTTCGCATCATCTGCAAAGGCTATAACAAGTATTCTTATCTCCACAGTGAAGAAAGAAAGCTGAAGAGCTCTTGATCACTTCAGTAAGTCCTTAGTAGAAGTTCTCGCTCTGGCTGGGCGTGGTGGCTCACGCCTGTAATCCTAGCACTTTGGGAGGCCAACGCGGGTGGATCACCTGAGGTTGGGAGTGCGAGACCAGCCTGACCAACATGGAGAAACCCTATCTCTACTAATAATACAAAGATTAGCCAGGCGTGGTGGCGCATGCCTGTAATCCCAGCTACTCAGGAGGCTGAGGCAGGAGACTCACTTGAACTTGGGAGGTGGAGATTGCAGCGAGATTGCCCCATTGCACTCCAGCCTGGGCAACAAGAGCGAAACTCCATATCAAATAAAAAATGAAAAAATAAAAAAAAAGAAGTTCTCGCTCTGAGTGTATATGTGTATTTGGAAACTAGAAAGTCTCCCTGCACAGTTCTGCCTACTGCCATCCTATCAATGGGTTCAATATTACTGTCTCTGGTTCTCAAATCATTTACGTGTTTGAAACTATTTTTAGATAGTTTTGGGGTGATCCAGTCACTCAGGGAAATTACATAGTGTTTAAATTTTTTTTTTTTTTTGAGACGGAGTCTCGCTCTGTCACCCAGGCTGGAGCGCAGTGGTGTGATCTTGGCTCACTGCATCTCTGCTTCCCGGGTTCAAGCAATTCTCCTGCCTCAGCTTCCTGAGTAGCTGGGACTACAGGCGTACGCCACCATGCCCAGCTAATTTTTGTATTTTTAGTAGAGACAGGATTTTACCATGCTAGCCAGGCTGGTCTTAAACTCCTGACCTCATGATACACATGCCTCAGCCTCCCAAACTACTGGGATTACAGGTGTGAGCCACTGTACCTGGCATAGTGTTTACATTTATAAGCAGAGAGAGCAAAGTATTAGACCCCAGAGAAAGATCTTTAAGAAGAGCTGATGTGTTCAGTAACCAAAGAAGCAAAATGTTTAATGCACGTGGTACAGAAAGGAGGCAGCTTTGACCTGCACCATACTTTAACCTGCCAAATAAGATCTACTTCTCATTATAGTGATTGGCTTTGGCTAAGAAAATTGTAGAAACATAGGCAGGGCACTTGAACCCTTTGGATAAATATTGTAAGGAAAAGAACCTTCACAGATTATAGAAAATAGATACCAAACCTTTAGGAAACTCAGCATGCTGTATAAAATTTTAGTCCAAGTTCATTCTGGAATTGTCTCCTGGGTAATATGAGTAAGAAAAAAATAGGCTGTGATAATATTGTTTAATAGCTAACTCATAGAGATGTCAAAATTGAAAAGGAAAAAAAAGATTGCCTGGAGCCAAGTCCCTCCTGGACATTGGCTAAAAATGAACAACCAGGTCTGTAAACGTAAGAGCAAAATGACTGGAAAATGTGACTGACTGGGAAATTGCCAAAAGTTTGCTAGGTAATAATTTAACAGGCTTGGTTTGTCTGACATTGAAGCAGCAGGGTGAGTGTTCCAAAGAAGGACACCAAACATGGACACCTGGCCCAGTAAATCTATGCTAAAGACAGTGTTCCTTTGGAGAATATGTTAAATTGGCAAAAAGTCTCAAAAACATATTTTTTATAACAACATATTTTAAAATGATGGTAACCTTTAGTTTTGGCTTTCTGTTAATAGAAAGTACATGACAATTATCTCAACAACAAAAAAAGACTGAAGAATTCTTTTTAGGCACTTAAAATAACTCCTACTGCTCTTTGCTTCTTTTGTTTTATAGTTTTTATAGTTTTATAACAATTGGATATTTTAAATTGTGTTATATAATGTTGTGCCTAGACTTTTTTTGTGGGGGGGAAACAAAGTCTTACTACATTGCTCAGGCTGATCTTGAACTCCTGGCCTCAAGGAATCCTCCTGCCTCAGCCTCCCAAAGTGCTGGGATTACAGGCGTAAGCCACTACACCTGTGCCTGGAAGTTTTGTACCTAACTTTTTTTTTTTTTTTTAGACGGAGTCTTGCTCTGTCATGCCCAGCCTGGAGTGCAGTGGTGTGATAATGGTATGGTGCACTGCAACCTCCGCCTCCCGGATCCGAGTGATTCGCCTGTCTCAGTCTCCCAAGTAGCTGGGATTACAGGCACCCGCCACCATGCCCAGCTAATTTTTTTTTTTTTTT
>NW_012104921.1:561887-568074 GCF_000951045.1 Mandrillus leucophaeus | reverse complement strand
GGATTACAGGTGTGAGCAACCACACCCAGCCAGTAATTCCTTTATATAATCTAATCCTCAGTCCATATTTGATTTCCCCCAATATCTCAAAAAACAATTTTTTTAAAAAAAAGATGGTAATTTCAAATCAGGATCCAAACAAAATCTATACATTTCATTTGGTTGTTATGTCTTTAGGTCTTTTTTTCTTTTTTAATGTGCCTTTCTATGACCCCCCTCATTGTCATGCCATTTATTTATTGAAGAGACTAGATTATTTATCCTGGAGAATTTCCCACATTTGGATAATTACAATCTTATATTATCATTTAATATATTATTTCCTCCTCCATATTTTCTATTTTTATTTTTAAAAAATATTCGAATATATTGTTGCATCATGAATTAATTAGTAACAAAAAGAAAAAATAATTTAATCATTTGTTCAGTAGCAATAGATAACCAAACAATAAATAAATAAAAAGAAAATTAATAATCTAAAACATTTGATAGAGATGGGCTCTTACTCAGACTGGCCTCAAATTCCTGAACTCAAGCAGTCTTTCCGCCTTGGCCTCCCAAAGTGCTGGGATTACAGGCGTGAGCCACCATACCTGGCCTATATTTTTTATTAAGTTTTTATTTTTTATTTTCTTGGCAAAAATGCCTTATTTGGGGATACAGCATACCTCCTGTGGCATCACACCAGGTGGCACATAATGTCTAGTTATCTGAATTTTAGTATGTTACTAAATTTGATTAGACTGACCTAGCTATTATTGTCAGCTTTAGCTAGCTAGCTATTAACATACATACTGTATTCTACCTTGCTCTGTACAGGGCCTGTCCTGCAAAGGAAATTCTACTAGGTGTTTCTGGGAGCTTTAGGGTCATTCCCTGCAACAGGGACCCTACCAGTCCTCCTTCCATTTCTCACTATGATTCTTAGTTTCATACTCACTTCTAGTGGGGCTCCTTTTTTAGGTGATGACTTAAGTGATTTCTGGGTTTCTTGGTTCTTGTGATGCTCTCAAGTCCTCTTTTTCTTTTCTTTTTTTTTTTTTAAGTGGAGTCTTGCTCTATTGCCAGGCTGGAGTACAGTGGCGCGATCTCGGCTCGCTGCAACCTCCACCTCCTGGGTTCAAGTGATTCTCCTGCCTCAGCCTCCCAAGTAGCTGGGGCTGCAGGCGCGTGCCACTATGCCCGGCTAATTTTTTGTATTTTTAATAGAGACAGGGCTTCACCACTTGGCCAGGATGGTCTCCATCTCTTGACCTTGTGATCCGCCTGCCTCGGCCTCCCAAAGTGCTGGGATTACAGGTGTGAGCCACCGTGCCCAGCCAAGTCCTCTTTTTCTAACCTCCACTTCTGCCAGGACATGCCTTGCCTTGCACACACACACACAGACACGCACACACACACACAGACACACCCTTCCCACCCTGACCTCTCCCTACCCTCCCCCTGTTCTTGTTGCTGCCTTAGTTTGGCCCCATCGATTAATTAGCGTCCTAGAGTTCCAGGGGACATTTTTTCATGTAGTTTTTGGTAGAGATGTTGTCTGTAGATGTTTTCTTTTGCTATCCTAGTTGTTTTCACTGTTTTTGTGAGGAGATTCAGGAAGATCCCAGAAGTACTCTGCTGCCATCACCACTACTTTCTTTGCTTCTCTTCACTCTTGCATTTTTAAATTTTAAATTGCCTGCTCTTTCTCCTCAAGTAATATATTCTAGCCCTGCTTTTGAAATATTTTCATCCGACCACTATTAAAGTCGTTATGACATTTTTTACTAGTCCAAAGATGGTGAGATATAGAAGTGTAAATTTAAGTATGTATATCCTCTGGGCAACAGTCAGGCAGGCTCTTGTCTGACAATTTAAATTTATTTACATTTTTAGCTGGATGCAATGGCTCATGCCTGTAATCCCAGCTCTTTGGGAGGCCAAGGTGGAAGGATTGCTTGAGCCCAGGAGCTCAAGACCAGCCTGGGCAACATAGTGAGACTCCTGTCTCTACAAAAAATAAGAAAAAATTAGCCAGGTGGGCTGGCATATGCCTGTAGTCCTAGCTACTCAGAAGGCTGACATGAGAGGATCTTGAGTCCAAGAGTTCCAGGGTGTAGTGAGCTATGATCACACCACTGTACTGTGGCCTGGGTGACAGAGGGAGACCCCGTCTCAAAACAAAACAAAGCAAAATTCATTTTTAGCAAGAGCTGTAACATGTTGCTACACTTTATTGTGAAATTCAAAATAGCATAAAGTGCTTCTGGACTAAGGACAACCAAGCAGGCCACCTAAAAAGTCTCTGTGTTCTACTCTGACAACTGATCTGAATGAGGATGGTACCAAGTTCAGACACACTTCTGTAAACTTAGCTTGGATAACATTTGCCTGGTATGTTTTATTTATTGCAAGTGGAAAGAGTGATTAGCTCAACTTTCTAAAAGAGAAAATCAGACTTAAGAATTTTGTTTTGGAAGTATTATTAGCTCTAATCACAAATGTGAAACACACTATAGTGAATATAGTAATTTAAACTTTATTGTCCTAAATTTTCACATTATCTGATTGAGCCACTTCTTTGACTCTGTTGAGATCAACTACAAGTAAATAATCTGTTAGAATTGTACCTTTTGTGGTGTGCTCCAGGATCAAGATCTAAGCTACCAAAACATGCATATTAGCCATTGAAAGCTTTTATGGGCCGGGCGCGGTGGCTGAAGCCTGTAATCCCAGCACTTTGGGAGGCCGAGACGGGCGGATCACGAGGTCAGGAGATCGAGACCATCCTGGCTAACACAGTGAAACCCCGTCGCTACTAAAAAATACAAAAAACTAGCCGGGCGAGGTGGCGGGCGCCTGTAGTCCCAGCTACTCAGGAGGCTGAGGCAGGAGAATGGCGTAAATCCGGGAGGCGGAGCTTGCAGTCAGCCGAGATCTGGCCACTGCACTCCAGCCTGGGCGACAGAGCAAGACTCCGCCTCAAAAACAAACAAACAAACAAACAAACAAAAAAACAAAGCTTTTATGTAGAGGGTACAACAGGCTGGATTTAAACCAGCGAATGGGGAGTGAAACTGTACATCCATGGTCTTGTTACAGCCATTACTGAATTAACTTTAACTAGTCTTGAAGCAAACCCAGAGGTAATGAGCTTTGGGTGAGCACGGACTTGAAAGCCATGCACTAAATGAAACTGGATCTTCCTCAACCATTTCACTGAGTGACCTTTGGCAAGTAATTAAATTTTCACATCTGTAAAGTGGAGATCAAAAGTCTCTGACTCACAGAGCTATGAGGGGGATTAAATGGGTATAGTTAAAGCATTCAAAACAATGCCTGGCACCTAATGAGCACTGTAAGCACTTCCTATTGTTATTATCCTCTGCTCCTGAGTTGGTGAGTTGGGTGGTATTAGTGTGTCTGGAATTGGTGGGTTCTTGGTCTCACTGACTTCAAGAATGAAGCCGCAGACCCTCGAAGTGAGTGTTACAGTTCTTAAAGATGGTGTGTCCAGAGTTTGTTCCTTCTGCTGTTCGGACGTGTTTGGAGTTTCTTCCTTCTGGTGGGTTCGTGGTCTCGCTGGCTTCAGGAGTGAAGCTGCAGACCTTCACTGTGAGTGTTACAGCTCTGGATGCGCCAACTTTGAGAGCTGTAACACTCACCGCGAAGGTCTGCAGCTTCGCTCCTAAATCCAGCGAGACCAGGAACCCACCAGGAGGAACGAACAACTCCAGACATGCCGCCTTTGAGAGCAACACTCAACTATTCCGATCAGCAGGGTCCAAGGACCGTTGCGGATTCTTGGGCAGGGATTGTTTCTGCTGCTGCGTTGGTGAGCGCAACTATTCCGATCAGCAGGGTCCAGGGACCGTTGTGGGTTCTTGGGCAGGAGGAGAAACAAAACAAACCAAAACTGTGGGCAGTTTTGTCTTTCAGATGGGAAACACTCAGGCATCAACAGGCTCACCCTTGAAATGCATCCTAAGCCATTGGGACCAATTTGACCCACAAACCCTGAAAAAGAGGTGGCTCATTTTTTCTGCACTACAGCCTGGCCCCAATATTCTCTCTGATGGGGAAAAAGGGCCACCTGAGGGAAGTAAAAATTACAATACTATCCTGCAGCTTGACCTTTTCTGTAAGAGGGAAGGCAAATGGAGTGAAATACCTTATATCCAAGCTTTCTTTTTGTTGAAGGAGAATACACAACTATGCAAAGCTTACAATTTACACCCCACAGGAGGACATCTCAGCTTACCCCCACATCCTAGCCTGCCTATAGCTCCCCTTCCTATTAATGATAATCCTCTATCTCCCCTGCTCATAAGGAGATAAGCAAAGAAATCTCCAAACACCCACAGACCCCCTGGGCTATTGGTTATGTCCCCTTCAAGCTCTAGGGAGAGGGGAATTTGACCCAACCTGGGTACATGTCCCCTTCTCCCTCTCTGATGTAAAACAGATCAAGGCAGACCTGGGGAAGTTTTCACATGATCCTGATAGGTACATAGATGTCCTACAGGGTCTAGGGCAAACCTTCGATCTCGCTTGGAGAGATGTCATGCTACTGTTAGATCAAACCCTGACCTTTAATGAAAAGAATGCGGCTTTAGCTGCAGCCTGAGAGTTTGGAGATACCGGGTTTCTTAGTCAAGTAAATGGTAGAATGACAGCCAAGGAGAAGGACACATTCCCTACCCGTCAGCAGGCCATACCCAGTATGGATCCCCACTGGGACCTCGACTCAGATCGTGGGGACTGGAGTTGTAAACATCAGTTGACCGGTGTTCTAGAAGGACTAAGGAGAATTAAGAAAAAGCCCATGAATTATTCAGTGACGTCCACCATAACTCAGGGAAAGCAAGAAAATCCTTCTGCCTTTCTTGAGCAGCTATAGGAGGCCTTAAGAAAATATACTTCCCGTCACCTGAATCACTCGAGGGTCAATTGATTCTAAAGGATAAGTTTATTACCCAATCAGCTGCAGATATCAGAATAAGACTCCAAAAGCAAGCCCTGGGCCCTGAACAAAATATGGAGGCGTTATTAAACCTGGCAACCTCGGTGTTCTATAATAGGGACCAAGAGGAACAGGCCCAAAAGGAAAAGCGAGATCAGAGAAAGGCCGCAGCCTTACTCATGGCCCTCAGACAAACAAACCTTGGTGGTTCAGAGAGGACCAAAAATGGAGCAGGCCAATCAGCTGGTACAGCTTGTTATCAGTGTGGTTTACAAGGACACTTTAAAATAAGACTGTCCAATGAGAGACAAGCTGCCCCCTCGTCCATGTCCGCTATGCTGAGAGCGAGCAAGGGCTGCCAGCTTGCTGTCACCGCTCATTAGCACATTGTATTACCAAGAGTGAGTAATACTGCCTTCCAAATTATAGCCATGGAAGTCTTTCACGACCACCATCAAACATTGGGAGCATTAATGACTCACTTGTTTTTGTTTTTTAAAATGTAGAGGCTTTCTTCTTTTGTCGTTTGCTTATTTGGTTTTTTGAGACAGTCTTGCTTTGTTGCCTAGCCTGGAGTGCAGTGGCATGATCTCAGCTCACTGCAGCCTTGACCTCCTGGGCTCAAGTCATCCTCCCACCTCAGCCTCCCAAAGCACTGGGATTACAGATGACAGCCATGGAGCCTAGCCTTAATGTAGCTTTTACTTTTTTTTTTACTTTTTTTGAGATGGAGTCTCGCTCTGTCTCCTAGGCTGGAGTACAGTGGCGTGCTCTCAGCTCACGCAACCTCCGCCTCCGAAGTTCATGCAATTCTCCTGTCTCAGCCTCCCAAGTACCTGGGATTACAGGTGTGAGCCACCATGCCCAGCTAATTTTTGCATTTGCAGTAAAGACAGGTTCTGCCATGTTGGCCAGGCTGGTCTCAAACTCCTGGTCTCAGGTGATCTGCCCACCTCAGCCTCCCAAAGAGCTGAGATCACAGGCGGGAGCCACTGTGCCTGGCCCTAATGTGGCTTTTAAAAACACTTAATTTTGGCCGGGCGCGGTGGCTCAAGCCTGTAATCCCAGCACTTTGGGAGGCCGAGATGGGCGGATCACGAAGTCAGGAGATCGAGACCATCCTGGCTAACCCGGTGAAACCCCGTCTCTACTAACTAGCTGGGCGAGGTGGCGGGCGCCTGTAGTCCCAGCTACTCGGGAGGCTGAGGCAGGAGAATGGCATAAACCCGGGAGGCGGAGCTT
>NW_012104921.1:552381-561717 GCF_000951045.1 Mandrillus leucophaeus | reverse complement strand
AAAAAAACCAAAAAAACACTTAATTTTAACTCAGGAAACACTTTATTTAATTAGGAAGGTCTTATACAATAGGTGTAGTTTTGGTTTTTTTTTTGAGACGGAGTCTCGCTCTATCGCCCAGGCTGGAGTACAGTGGCCGGATCTCAGCTCACTGCAAGCTCTGCCACCCTGGTTCATCCCATTCTCCTGCCTCAGCCTCCCGAGTAGCTGGGACTACAGGCGCCCACTACCTTGCCCGGCTAGCTTTTTGTATTTTTTTTAGTAGATACGGGGTTTCACCATGTTAGCCAGGATGGTCTCGATCTCCTGACCTCATGATCCGCCCGTCTCGGCCTCCCAAGGTGCTGGGATTACAGGCTTGAGCCACCGCGCCCGGCCAGGTGTAGTTTTATAGTCTTATTTTCTTGTATATTTTTAGGGGAAAATTCACATGGTAATTAATTTATCCCTAGGTAATATGAACATTAGAGTAAAAGACTTTGTAATGTTGAAACAAATTAATTGCATATAAATTATGGAGCAATTGTTTTACAGAAACAGTCTCCATAATCCCTGTACTGCACTTAAATTCATTTACAGTCTACCAGTCAACTTGTCAGAGATATAGTTTTTGTAAAGTCAAATTCCTCTGCATCTTTTTTTTTTTTTTTTTCCTGAGACACGGTCTCACTGTCTCCCCCAGACCTGAGTGCAGTGACCTAGTCACAGCTGGCTGCAGCCTCAACCTCCCAAGGCTCAGGTGATCCTCCCCTCTCAGCCTCCCAAGTAGCTGGGACTGTAGGCAGGTGCCATCATGCCTGGCTAATTTTTGTATTTTTTGTTGAGATGGGGTTTTGCCGTATTGCTCAGGCTAGTCCCTCCACATCTTAGTAAGCTTTCATTTATTTGTTTCTTCCTTAACACAAAGCTATAGGAAACATTGGTAAATTAAATTTTAATTCTAAAGTCCTTTGGTTTGATTTGAACTTAAAATCTATAACATTGCACTTGACCTTAAGAACACTCACAGAGCCGGGTGCGATGGCTCCCGCCTGTAATCCAAGCACTTTGGGAGGCCGAGGGGGGGTGGATCATGAGGTCAGAAGTTCAAGACCAGCCTGGCCAAGATGGTGAAACCCCTTCTCTACTAAAAATACAAAAATTAGCTCGGTGTGGTGTTGGGCGCTTGTAATCCCAGCTACTCGGGAGGCCAAGGCAGGAGAATTGCTTGAACCCGGGAGGCAGAGGTTGTAGTGAGCCAAGATTGTGCCACTGCACTCCAGCCTGGGTGACAGAGCGAGACTCTGTCTCAAAAAAAAAAAAAAAGAATACTCACAGACTTGTCATTTGAATCCTAATGCAGTGCTGTTAGGTGATCACTGCCCATTAAATGAAGAGAAAAATGTACTATATGAGAAAAATCTATTTGCCTTTGTATGTCTTTCACAGTTTTTTTCATTTTATTGTATTTCTTAATTTTCAAGACTGTCATAAAACAATTTGGATTTAAATTGTGTCTTGGACCAGAATTTGATGAGACTTTTTGGTCAGTTTACCAAAATGGCTTTAGGTCAAGATCTGTGAGCCACATGAAGCTTTTTAAATTTTTCAGATATACTACTAGAAAAATGATAGATCAGTTTTCTTTCACAGTTTTCATTGGGAATCAGATATCTAATAAAAATTAACAAATTTAGGTAAGAAGTACACAACGTGGTGAAACCCCATCTCTACTAAAAATACAAAATAGCCGGGCATGGTGGCGGGCACCTGTAGTCCCAGCTACTCGAGAGGCTGAGGTAGGAGAATGGTGTGAACTGGGGAGGCAGAACTAGCAGTGAGCTGAGATCGCACCACTGAACTCCAGCCTGGTTGACAAAGCGAGACTCTATCTCAAAAAAAAAAAAAAAAAGTACACAAATATTTCAGAATCCAGAATATCTGGTTTGAAATATTTTGCTTGCTTGTTTATTTTTTTGTTTTTGAGATGGAGTCTCACTGTGTCTGTCACCCAGGCTGGAATACAGTGGCATAATCTCAGCTCACTGCAACTTCCACCTCCTGAGTTCAAGCATTTCTCCTGCCACAGCCTCCCTAGTACCTGGGATTACAGGCACCTGCCACCACACCCAGCTAATTTTTGTATTTTTAATAGCGATGGGGTTTCACCATGTTAGCCAGGCTGGTCTCGATCTCCTGACCTCAGGTGTCCACCTGCCTCAACCTCCCAAAGTGCTGGGATTATAGGCATGAGCCACCATGCCTGACAGGTTTGAAATATTTTTAATTTGAGGGGAAAACTTGATTCACCATTTATTAGGAATGGGAAGTAATCTGTAGTAATCCTAGTTCTCCTCTGCAGTTCCTCCTTTGTAACATGACATGCATCACGACTCATTGCAGCATCACTATAGCACCTCCTGGGAGCATCCCAAACACAACAATTTTTGGTCCCCACTGCCTTTCTCTAAAATTAAGATACTGGATATTCTTGTGAATCCACAAGTTTGATGAAGAGTTTTCACCACTAAGCACAAATATTGTGTGGCTAATTTAGAACAATTGAGAATAAGATTCCCCTTGCAGGGCTTTTTCTTTTCCATTTCTAACCTATACCCACAGTTTGTCAAAGTGAGTATTTAATTCCCTATTTTAACATTATTTTATTTTATTTTTTGATACGAGGGGTCTCACTCTGTTGCCCAGGCTACATCTCTGCTCACTGCAGCCTCCACCTCCCAGGTTCAAGCAACTCTCCTGCTTCAGCCTCCCTAGTAGCTGGGATTACAGAAGCACACCACCACACCCGGCTAATTTTTTTGTATTTTTAGTAGACACAGGGTTTTGTCATGTTGGCCAGGCTGGTCTCGAACTTCTGACCTCAGGTGATCCACATGCCTCAACTTCCCAAAGTGCTATGATTACAGGCATGAGCCACTGCACCCGGCCAACATTACTTTAAATTTCTGAATAAATTACCCTTGGCACTGAAACCAAATAGAAGAAAGATAATTTTAGAAGAAGAAATTTTATTTCCATTTTGAAAGATATTGTTGCCTTCATTATATACAGTAATGGGAAGCTTGGGTCTGTTTGAACTAGCTTTTCTGTCCAAAGAATGGAAGGTAGAATATGATGATCCAAGTTACTTTTAACTTTAAATGTAGGGAATAGATAGCAACAATGGCACACACAAACATGCACACACAGGTACATAACACACTCTGGCCATTACCACTTTATATCTTTTTAAACTGTTCTTACCTCCTCTACCATCAGGGGATTCTGCTAGTCAGTTTCTCTCTGGCAAATGCTTGACAGTCTACTCTCAATCTCTCCATCCCCCACTCCACAGGCACAGAGATGATTAAGGAGTAAAAATAAAACAAGTACTTTCAATCAATCAATGTGATGATCTATTTATAGTATATAGATTCCTCATCCTCAGTTTTTCTCCCCAGCCTGCATCATATTCCTGTAAAAATATTTAAAATTCTTTAGTTCAACTCCCTAATTTAGGATAGAAAGTCTGACTTGAACTTCTTTGAAAATACAGTATCCTTTTCAGTAAAACATTTGACTTCCCTCTGCTTTATTAATGTTTACTTTAAAGTTGCAAATAACTACACTTATTTGGACTTAAATTGTATCTCGGACCAGAATTTGATGAGACTCTTCGGTCAATTTACCAAAATGTCTTTCACCAAAATGGCTTTAGATCAAGATCTGAGAGCTGTGTGAAACTTTAGAAATTTTTCAGATGTAACCGGGCGCAGTGGCTCATGCCTGTAACCTGTAATCCCAGCACTTTGGGAAGCCCAGGCAGGTGGATCACCTGAGGCCAGAAGCTCGAGATCAGCCTGGCCAACATGGTGAAACCCTGTCTTTACAAAAAATGCAAAAATTAGCTGGGTGTGGTGGTGCACGCCTGTAGTCCCAGCTACTTGGGAAACTGAGGCAGGAGAATCGCTTGAACTCGGGAGGCGGAAGTTGCAGTGAGCCAAGATTGCACCATTGCACTCCAGCCTGGGTGACAGAGTGGCACTCTGTTTCAAAAAAGAAAAAAAAAAAAAAGCAACACACATACATATGTGTTTAATGCCAAATTAATCAAATATGGCTGAAATATTTGTTGAGTGACTCAAGACTTTAATAGAAAAAAGAAAAAGTTTCATCTAAAGCTACTTCAAATATACTTTGAATCATAAAGGAGGGATTTTGAGAGAGAGACTGAGAGGGGGTAGTGGATAGGAAAAAAGGTAGAATGAGTGACAGGTTTCTTGAAATCAAATTTCAGTAATCCTAGGACTGTAGTAGGGAGAATCTGTTGGGAAGAGAATCTTACCTACACTGGAGAATAGGATGAAAGAAAGGAGCCTCTGGAGGGTTTCACATTTTCCTTATCTCATTTAGCCCTCACAATAACTCGGCAACAGAGTTAGCATTATTCCCAGTTGACAGGTGAGGAAACTGAATCATTGTAGAATTCAAGTAAATTCCGAGGCAAAGAAACAATGTTTTTGTTGTGTACAAACATAATATAACAAACTCGGAGGGAGGTTATCCAAATTAGATAAAAATCTGCTACTGACCAGTATTATTTCCTCCCATTTATGGATGGAGAAATTCAGAAACAGCTAAATTATTAATATTTGGAAGCTGATGGAATGAATCAATATGGCGTGGCAAAAAGAATCTCGCAGTTGCCATTTCCATATTTCCTAAGTTTAAGACATGCTGATTGGATGCTCTTACCACATCCATTTTGAAAAACAGCACATATTTTAAAGACTTATGGCATTTAGAAATGTCACAATAAATGAAACAGTAGCTTAATTATTTAGGGTAAACATTTATTTTACAGCTAGATAACTTTGTAAAATTATATAATTTAACTCAATATTTTAAAAACAAACTGTATGTATGTATGTATGTATGTGATATATATATGTATGTGACACAAAAAGTAATATATCTCTTAAAATTTGGGAAGTTTAAAACCAAGTAACAATATAGAATAAATATTGCCCCTAATCCTACTATCTAGAGTTAAGCACAATGCACTTTACTATAACCCTTCCTTTTCTACTTACTATGTCATAGTAGTGCTGGACCTTCCAGAGATAGAGTTTCTACATAGTAGCTAACAAGTATTGCAAGGAGTAGGAGGAACACATTATATGTCTAGTAATTTTTTTTTTTAAAGACAGAGTCTCACTCTGTTGCCCAAACTAGAGTATTATGGCATAATCATAGATTACTGCAGCCTCAATCTCCTGGGCTCAAGCCATCCTCCTGCCTCAGCCTCCCAAGTAGCTGGAACTACAGGCACATGCCACCATGCCAGGCTAATTTTTTTTTTTTTTTTTTTTTTTTAATAGAAACAGGGTCTTGCTATGTTGCCTAGGCTGGTTTCAAACTCCCGGGCTCAAGCGATCTGCCCACCTCAGCTTCCCAAAGTGCTGGGATTACAGGCCTGAGCCATGAACCTGGCCCTGCTAGTTTTTAAAAAATATGTTTTGTAGAAATGGGGTCTTGCTGTGTTTCTCAGGCTAGTCTTGAACTCCTGGCCTCAAGTGTATATGTTTATTTTTAATGACCCAGGCACTATGCATTTAATTCCATGGTCCTGTTGCCTAATGCATTCCAAGGGTAATCCTTCACATTTCATAAGATGAACCTTGTGAAGAGTGTCAGGTTTGGGGGCAGACATGACAGTATATTCTTTATTTTGCAAGATACATTTTCTGTTATTTGTTGTTGTTGCTGCTGTTGTTGTTGAGATAGTCTTGCTCTGTCACCAGGCTGCAGTGCAGTGGTGCGATCTCGGCTCATTGCAACCCCCACCTCCCAGGTTCAAGCAAGTCTAGTGCCTCAGCACCCTGAGTAGCTGGGATTACAGGAGTCTGCCACTACACCCAGCTAATTTTTGTATTTTTAGTGGAGACGGGGTTTCACCATGTTGGCCAGGCTGGTCTCAAACTCCTGGCCTCAAGTGATCCGCCTGCTTCGGCCTCCCAAAGTGCTGGGATTATAGGCGTGAGCTGCCAGTCCTGGCCTATTTTCTATAATTTTTTAAAACAACTTTAGGTATAATGTATATTCCATAAAAATTTTTATGAACCATTGACCACATACCATTCGATATGGTTAGGCTTTGTGTCCCCATCCAAATCTCATCTTGAATGGTAATCCCCATAATCCCCACATGTCAAGGGAGAGACCAGGTTGAGGTAATTGAATCATGGGGGCCGTTTCCTCCATGCTATTCTTGTGATAGTGAGTGTGATAGTGAGTGACATCTGATGATTTTGTAAGGGGGTCCTTCCCCTTTCACTTGGCACTTGGCCGTCCTGCCACCTTGTGAAGAAGGTGCCTTGCTTCCCCGTCGCCTTATGCCATGATAGTAAATTCATGAGGCCCCCCCAAGCCATGCTGAACTGTGAGCCAATTAAACCTCTTTCCATTATAAATTACCTAGTCTTGGGCAGTTCTTTATATCAGTGTGAAAGCGGACTAATATACCATTCAAAATATATAGTTCTGTGGTATAATATGAAATAGATATGGCCTTTGTCTCTGATTCCTGTGACAAAGCCCCTAAAACTCTTGAAGTTTCTTGAGTGATAGGAGTATCTTTTGTTATTCACACTGAGCCCCTTTCATAACCCCTGAGTTTATACTAATAAAGTGACCTAGGGTGAGTCTGTAGCTAGCCTCAGGGTGGGGCCAGTCAAGGAAAGACCAAGTGATGAGAGGATTAGAGAGCTGGAAGTTTCAGTCCCTCAGTCCCACCCTCCAGCCTTCAGGAAAGGGAGAGAAGGAGCTAGAATTTTTTTTTTTTTTTTTTTTTTTTCTTTCACTCGCTTACCGCAACCTCCGCCTCACGGGTTCAAGCAATTCTCCCCTGAGTAGCTGGGATTACAGGAGTCTGCCACTACACCCAGCTAATTTTTGTATTTTTAGTGGAGACGGGGTTTCACCATGTTGGCCAGGCTGGTCTCAAACTCCTGGCCTCAAGTGATCCGCCTGCTTCGGCCTCCCAAAGTGCTGGGATTATAGGCGTGAGCTGCCAGTCCTGGCCTATTTTCTATAATTTTTTAAAACAACTTTAGGTATAATGTATATTCCATAAAAATTTTTATGAACCATTGACCACATACCATTCGATATGGTTAGGCTTTGTGTCCCCATCCAAATCTCATCTTGAATGGTAATCCCCATAATCCCCACATGTCAAGGGAGAGACCAGGTTGAGGTAATTGAATCATGGGGGCCGTTTCCTCCATGCTATTCTTGTGATAGTGAGTGTGATAGTGAGTGACATCTGATGATTTTGTAAGGGGGTCCTTCCCCTTTCACTTGGCACTTGGCCGTCCTGCCACCTTGTGAAGAAGGTGCCTTGCTTCCCCGTCGCCTTATGCCATGATAGTAAATTCATGAGGCCCCCCCAAGCCATGCTGAACTGTGAGCCAATTAAACCTCTTTCCATTATAAATTACCTAGTCTTGGGCAGTTCTTTATATCAGTGTGAAAGCGGACTAATATACCATTCAAAATATATAGTTCTGTGGTATAATATGAAATAGATATGGCCTTTGTCTCTGATTCCTGTGACAAAGCCCCTAAAACTCTTGAAGTTTCTTGAGTGATAGGAGTATCTTTTGTTATTCACACTGAGCCCCTTTCATAACCCCTGAGTTTATACTAATAAAGTGACCTAGGGTGAGTCTGTAGCTAGCCTCAGGGTGGGGCCAGTCAAGGAAAGACCAAGTGATGAGAGGATTAGAGAGCTGGAAGTTTCAGTCCCTCAGTCCCACCCTCCAGCCTTCAGGAAAGGGAGAGAAGGAGCTAGAATTTTTTTTTTTTTTTTTTTTTTTTGAGATGGAGTTTCTTTCACTCGCTTACCGCAACCTCCGCCTCACGGGTTCAAGCAATTCTCCTGCCTCAGCCTCCTGAGTAGCTGGGATTACAGGTATGCGTCACTATGTCTGGCTAATTTTGCGTTTTTAGTAGAGATGGGGTTTCTCCATGTTGGTCAGGCTGATCTCGAATTCCTGACCTCAGGTGATCCGCCGGCCTCAGCCTCCCGAAGTGCTGGGATTGCAGGTGTGAGCCACCACACCGAGCCAGAAGATTTTTTAAATCCCCAAAACAAAGCCCCAACCTTTCTTCTGCTGGTCCTGGTAGCCACTAATCTACTTTCTATCAGGATCATATAATAGGTAGTATTCTGCATCTGGCTTCTTTCACTGTTTTTAAGATTCATTCATTTTGTTCCCCTTCATTGTTGAATAGTTTTCTACTGTATGGATATACCATGTTTTGTTCATCTATTCATTAACTGATAGAAATATTTTCATTTCTCTTAAGTATATACTTAGAAGTAGAATTGCTGGATAATATGGTAAATTGTGTTTAACTTTTTTGGAAACTGCCAATTTGTTTTCTAAAGTGGCTGTATCATTTACATTCCCACCAGCAATGTATGAACATTCCAGGGTCTCCACATCCTAGCATTTGTTACTGTCTGCCTTTTTTATTATGACCATTCAAGTGGGTGTGAAATTGTATCTTACTGGGGTTTAAAACCATGTTTGTATTTTCCCAGTGATTAAGGGTATTGAACATTTTTTCACATGCTTATTTGCCATTCATATATCCTCTTCAAATTTATTTCCTTATACATTGTCTGTTTTTTAATTATGTTGCTTGTCTTCCTATTAAGAATTCTTTATATATTCTAAATCCAAGTCCTTCATCAGATACATGGTTTGCAAATCATTTTTTCTAGTCTGTGACATTTCATTTTCTTAATGGTGTCTTATGTGGGTTTTCTTGCGGGGAGGGGGGTGTTATTTGTTTGTTTGTTTCTTTTTATTTTTTGAGACACAGTCTTGCTGTGTCACCAGGCTGGATTGCAGTGGTGCAATCTTGGCTCACTGCAACCTCCTCCCAGGCTCAAGCAAGTGTCATGCCTCAGCCTCCCGAGTAGTTGGGATTACAGACGTGACTGCTACACCCGGTTAATTTTAGTAGAGATGAGGGTTTTGCCCTGTTGGCCAGACTGTTCTTGAACTCCTAGCCTCAAGTGATTCCCTCGCCTTGGGCTCTCAAAGTGCTGCGATTACTGGTGTTAGCTACCACACCCAGCCTTAAATTTATTTTTTCTAAAAGTTTTATATAACTTTAGTGCTTACATTTAGGTCTATGATCTGTTTTGAGTTATTTTTGTATATGGTGTGACATAAAAGTCGCAATATATTTCTTTAATTTTTTTTTTTTTTTTGAGATGGAGTTTTGCTCTTGTTGCCCAAGCTGGACTGCAGTGGCATGACCTCAGCTCACTGCAACCTC
>NW_012104921.1:550170-551131 GCF_000951045.1 Mandrillus leucophaeus | reverse complement strand
GCCTGTAATCCCAGCTACTCAGGAGGCTGAGGTGGGAGAATTGCTTGAACCCAGGAGGCAGAGGTTGCAGTGACCAGAGATCACACCATTATACTCCTGTCTGGGAGACTGAAGGAGACTCTGTCTCAAAAAAAAAATTAATTAGTTAATTAATTTTATAAAAAGAGAACCCTGACTAATACAGGCTGCTACAACAAAATACCTTAGACTAAGTAACTTATGAATGACAGAAATTTGAGCTGGGCACTGTGGCTCATACCGGTAATCTAAGTACTTCTGGGTACAACCTACTAAGGCAGGAGGGTTGCTTAAATTTAGGAGTTTAAGAATAAACAGCCTGGGCAACAAAGTGAGACTCTGTCTCTACAAAAACAAACAAACAAACAAACAAAAATGGCACAATGATGTTTCCCTGTAGTCCTGGCTACTCAAGAGGCTGTTCCCTTGTAGTCTTATACCAAGTAAGCTCTCAATCAGTGTTAACTGAATTTGATTTGGGATTCAGTGAAATGAACCTTATGTTTTTATAGGTGTGAACCTTGATCAGTCTTTGCTACTCTGAGCATGGTCCCTGCACCAGCAGTATTGGCAGCAACTGAGAGCTTGTTAGAAGTACAGAATGCCAGACCCTGCCCCAGATCTACGGAACCAGACCCTATTATTTATTTATGTATTTATTTTAGAAACGGGGTCTCATTCTGTCTCCCAGGCTGGAGTACAATGGTGTGATCATAGCTCACTGCAGCCTCGAACTCCTGGAATTAGACTCTTTTTTAACAAGCTCCCTGTCTTATTCTGTTTGGGCTGTGTGGTGGTTAATACTGAGTGTCAACTTGATTGGATTGAAGGATGAAATGTATTGATCCAGCCGGGCGCAGTGGCTCAAGCCTGTAATCCCAGCACTTTGGGAGGCCGAGATGGGCGGATCACGAGGTCAGGAGATCAAGACCATCCTGGCTAA
>NW_012104921.1:548444-549883 GCF_000951045.1 Mandrillus leucophaeus | reverse complement strand
AAATGTATTGATCCTGTGTGTGTCTGTGAGGGTGTTGCCAAAGGAGATTAACTTTTGAGTCAGTGGGCTGGGAAAGGCAGACCCACCCTTAATCTGTTTGGGTACCATCTAATCAGCTGCCAGTGAATATAAAGCAGGCAGAAAAATGTGAAAAGGTGAGACTGCCTAAGCCTTCCAACCTACATCTTTCTCCCCTGCTGGATGCTTCCTGCCCTCAAACATCAGGCTCCAAGTTCTTCAGCTTTGGGACTCAGACTGGCTTCCTTGCTCCTCAGCCTCCAGGCAGCGTATTGTGAGACCTTGTGATCGTGTGAGTTAATACTACTTGGTAAACTCCCCTTTATATATACATCTATTCTATTAGTCCTGTCCTTCTAGAGAACCCTGACTAATACAGGATGCTACAACAAAATACCTTAGGCTAAATAACTTACAAATGACAGAAATTTGGGCTGGGCCCTGTGACTCATACCTGTAATCTAAGTACTTCTGGGGACTAATGCAGGAGGATCGCTTAAAACTAAGGGTTTTAAGAACAGGCCAGGTGCAGTGGCTCACACCTGTAATCCCAGCACTTTGGGAGGCCGAGGCGGGTGGATCACGAGGTCAAGAGATCGAGACTATCCTGGCCAACGTGGTGAAACCCTGTCTCTACTAAAAATACAAAAAATAAAGATACAAAAATTAGCCAGGCGTGGTGGCGGGCGCCTGTAGTCCCAGTTACTCGGGAGGCTGAGGCAGGAGAATCACTTGAACCCTGGAGGAGGAGGTTGCAATGAGCCGAGTTTGCACCGCTGCACTCTGCAGCCTGGCGACAGAGCGAGACTCTGTCTAAAAAAAAAAAAAAAAGAACAAACAGCCTGGGCAACAAAGTGAGATCCTGTCTCTACAAAAAAATTAAAACAATTAACTAGGCACAATGGTGTCTGCCTGTAGTCCCAGCTACTCAAGAGGCTGAGGTGGGAGGATGGCTTGAGCCCAGAAGTTTGAAGCTGCAGTGAGTTATGATCATGCCACTGCACTCCAGCCTGGGCAACAGAGCAAGACCCTGTCTCTAAAGAAAAAGGAGCAGAGATTTGTCACAGTCTAGAGGCTGGGAAGTCCAAGATCAAGATCTCATCAGTGTCTGGTGAGGGCCTGCTTCCTCATAGACTATGCCTTCTCACTGCACCCCAACTAGCTCTGGGGTCTCCTTTATAAGGCACTCATCCTATTCATGAGGGCAGAGTGCTTATGATCTAATCACCTCCCAGAGGCCCATCTTCCCATACTAGCACATGGAGTGTAAGGTTTCAACGTAATATGCGGAAGACACAAGCATTCAGACCGTAGCACTCCCCCAAATCATTTGTCTGTTCATTTGATAAGGACAGGCCAGGTACGGTGGCTCACGCCTGTAATCCCAGCACTTTGGGAGGCCAAGGCAGGTGAATCACTTG
>NW_012104921.1:543401-547389 GCF_000951045.1 Mandrillus leucophaeus | reverse complement strand
CAGACCAAGGTGGGTGGATCACCTGAGGTCAGGAATTCAAGACCGGCCTGGCCAACATGGTGAAACCCTGTCTCTACTAAAAATACAAAAAAAACACAAGCTGGGTATGGTGGGGCACGCCTATGATCCCAGCTACTCGGGAGGCTGAGGCAGAAGAATTGCGTGAACCTGGGATGTGGAGGTTGCAGTAAGCCGAGATTGTGCTACTGCACTCCAGCCTGGGCACAAAGTAAGACTCTTATCTCAAAAAACAAACAAACAAACAAAAGAAAAAACAAAAACAAAAACAGAGGGATCTTGAAAACATTTTGCTAAGTGAAAGAAGCCAGTCACAAAGGACACCATGTTGTATAATTCCATTTATATGAAGTATCCCAAATAGGCAAATATAAAAAGACAGAAAGTAAATTCGGGGTTGCCAGGGGATAGGAATTTAGGGGATGATGTACAAGAGGTATAAGGTTGTAGTAATACTTGCACAAGTAAGTGAGTATACTAAAAGCCATTGAATTGTACACTTTAAGTGAGTGAATTGTATGGCATGTTAATTATATTTCAATAAAGCTGTTAAAAAGAGATACAGACAAGCAGATCGGACAACCTGTAAGAGTTCCTAGTGGCCAAAGATGGAATAAATTGAACAGTATAGCATTGGATATAGCCCAAAGTATAACATAAACATACATGAGTACATACTGCAGTCCCTACTTACCCACAGTTTTGCTTTCCACTTCAGTTACCCACAGTCAACAGTGGTCTGAAAATATTAAATAGAAAATTCCAGAAATAAAAAAATCTTTTTTTTTTTTTTGAGGCGGAGTTTTGCTCTTGTTGCCCAGGCTGGAGTGCAATGGCGTGATCTCAGCTCACCGCAACGTCCACCTCCCAGGTTTAAGCAATTCTCCTGCCTCAGACTCCTGAACTGCTGGGATTACAGGCATGCACCACCACGCCGGCTAATTTTTGTATTTTTAGTAGAGACAGTGTTTCCTCCACGTTGGTCAGGCTGGTCTCGAACTCTCAACCTGAGGTGATCCGCCCGCCTCGGCCTCCCAAAGAGCTGGGATTACAAGCGTGAGCCACAGTGCCTGCAACAATTCTTAAGTTTTAAATTGCACACTGTTCTGAGTAGCATGATGAAGTTTTGTGCCATCCTGCTCTGCTGTGTGTGGGATGTGAATATCCCCTTTGTCCAGCATATCTACGTTGTATTTTTTCTTTTTTTTTTTGAGGCAGGGTATTACTCTGTCACCTAGGCTGGAGTGCAGTGGTGCAAACATGGCTCACTACAGCCTTGACTCCCTGGGCTCAAGGGATCTTCCTGCCTCAGCCTCCTGTGTAGCTGAGACCACACCTAGCTAACTTTTTTATTTTCTTGTGGAGATGGGGTCTTGCTTTGTTGCGTAGGCTGGTTTTGAACTCCTGGGCTCAAGCGATCCTCCCACTTCAGCCTCTTAAAGTGCTGGAATACAGGCATGAGCCACCAAGCCCGGCCAATCATGAGAAAATACATTAGACAAACCCAAATTGAGGGATATTCTGACCAGTATTCCCCAAAACTGTCACAGTCATGAAAAACAAGAAAAGACTAAAAAACCATCACAGTGCAGAGAAGATTAAGGAAATAAGATGACTAAATGCAACATGGTATCATGGAGGGGAGCCTGGAGTAGAAATCAGACAAAGGGAAAAACTGGTGAAATGTGAACAAAATCTGAGTTTAGTTATAATAATTCTATCCATGTTACTTTGTTAGATTTTATACATGTACCATGGTAATGTGAGAGGATAATATTAGGGGAGATGGGCAAGGGTATACGAAAATTCTCTGTACTATCTTCACAACCTTTGTAAATCTAAAATTATTCCAAATACTCAAACCTGTAATCCCAGATACTTGGGAGGCTGAGGTGGGAGAACTGCTTGAGGACAGGAGTTTGAGACCAGACTCACAGCAAGACCCTGTCTCTAAACAATAAAATAAATAAAATAATTCCACATACAAAGTTAGTGTTTTTTAAAGCAGAGATCAGAGAGACATAAGTATTCATATTAAAGTGAAGATGGGGTAACACTGAAGACTACTCCAAGTAAAAAAAATAAACAAATATGCTGGGCACGGTGGCTCACGCTTATAATCCCAGCATTTTGGGAGGCCGAGGCGGGCCGATCACCTGAGGTCAGGAGTTCGTTCGAGACCAGCCTGGCTAACATGGTAAAACCTTGTCTCTACTAAAAATACAAAAATTAGGGCAAGTGTGGTGGCTCACGCCTGTAATCCCAGCACTATGGGAGACCAAGGCAGGTGGATCACCTGAGGTGAGGAGTTCCAGACCAGCCTGACCAACATGGTAGAACCTGGTCTCTACTAAAAGTACAAAAATTAGCCGGGTGTGGTGGCACATGCCTGTAATCCCAGCTACTCAGGAGGCTGAGACAAGAGAATTGCTTGAACCTGGGAGGTGGAGGTTGCAGTGAGCCGAGATCACACCACTCACTCTAGTCTAGGCAACAGAGGGAGACTCCTCCAAAACCAAATAAAAAATAATAAATAAATAAAGTTAAGAGGGTACTGGGAATGGCGTCCATGCCTGTAATCCCAGTGCTTCAAGAGGCCAAGGTTGGCAGATCGCTTGAGCCCAGGAGTTCGAGATCAGATTGGGCAACATGGTGAAACCCTGACTCTACAAAAAATGCAAAAAATTAGCCGGATGTGGTGGCCCACGCAGAGGTTACAGTGAGCCGAGATTATGCCACTACACTCCAGCCTGGGTGACAAAGAAAGACCCTGTTTCAAAATAAATAAACAAAAATTTTTAAAAATAAAGTGAAGAGGGCTTGTGTGTGTCTCTGAGTATGTAAGTCTACATGTACCTTTATGGTGATACTGTTTAAATATTTACATTTTTACCAGTATAATGCAGATGTTTAGGTCTGAGGGTAATTTACGTGTGTGTGTGTGTGGTGTGTGTGTGTGTGTGTATATATATATATAGATGTGTGTGTGTGTATATATATATATGTTGGCCAGGCTGGTTTCAAACTCCCAAGCTCAAGTGATTCACCCACCTCAGCCTCCCGAAGTGCTGGGATTACAGGCATGAGCCACGATGCACCATCCATATTCATTTTAATAATTAAAAGACATGGCCGGGTGAGGTGACTCACTCCTATAATGCCAGCACTTTGGGAGGCCGAGGCAGGAGTTCAAGACCAGCCTGGGCAAGACGGCAAAACCTCATCTCTACAAAAAGTACAAAAATTAGCTGGGTGTGATGACGTGTACCTGGAGTCACAACCACCAGGGAGGCTGAAGTGAGAGTATCACCTGAGCCACGGGACATTGAGGCTGCAGTGAGCCATGATTGTGCCACTGCACTCCAGCTTTGGTGATAGAGTAAGACCCTCTCAGGGGAAAAAAAAAAAAAGACATGAAGTTGGTGTTAACAATTCTCAGTTTGTAGTATCTGCGCTTGCTCCATGTTTCACTATTTTTAATGTTGTAAACATTTTTATGCATATAGATTTTAATTATACCTTAGGATAAATTCCTAAGACTGGGATGCTTGAGTTAAAAGGTGAAATCACTGGCCGGGCACCGGTGTCTCACGCTTGTAATCCCAGCACTTTGGAAGGCTGAGGCGGGCAGATCACCTGAGGTCAGGAGTTCGAGACCAGCCTGGTCAACATGGTGAAACCCCTGCTCTACTAAAAATATAAAAAAACTAGGCAGGCATGGTGGTGGGTGCCTGTAATCCCAGCTATTTGGGAGGCTGAGGTAGGAGAATCACTTGAACCTGGGAGACGGAGGTTACACTGAGCTAAAATAATGCCACCTGTACTCCAGCCTGGGAGACAAGAGCGAGACTCCCTCTCAAAAAAAAAAAAAAGGGCCGAGTGCGGTGGCTCGCGCCTGTAATCCCAGCACTTTGGGAGGCCCAGGCGGGCGGATCACGAGATCAGGAGGTCGAGACCATCCTGGCTAACA
>NW_012104921.1:531903-543076 GCF_000951045.1 Mandrillus leucophaeus | reverse complement strand
GGGCGCCTGTAGTCCCAGCTACTCGGGAGGCTAAGGCAGGAGAATGGTGTGAACCCGGGAGGCGGAGCTTGCAGTGAGCCGAGATGGATCGCGCCACTGCATTCCAGCCTGGGTGACAGAGCGAGACTCCATTTCAAAATAAATAAATAAATAAATAAATAAAAATTTAAAAGATAGAATCATTTTCATGATTTGTTTTTGCATTCTACTTGCTTACGTGGCAGAAAATGTATAGCAATTTAAAAGACCAATAAAAATGTATAAATATACGTATCTATTTCCCTGTAGACTTATCAGTACTTTTTCCCTAATTTAATACAAGAAATGAGGAAAGGAAAGAAAGTGTGCTAAATTTTTTCTTTTTTTTTTTGAGATGGAGTTTCGCTTTTGTTGCCCAGGCTAGGGTGCAATGGCACGGTCTCAGCTCACTGCAACCTCTGCCTCCTGGGTTCAAGCGATTCTCCTGCCTTAGCCTCCCATGTAGCTGAGATTACAGACACCTGCCACCATGCTCGGCTAATTTTTCTACTTTTATTAGAGAAGTAGAATTTTTCTACTTTTATTATTTCACTATGTTGACCAAGCTGATCTCAAACACCAAACCCCAGGTAATCCACCCACTTCGGCTTCCCAAAGTGTTGGGATTATAGGCATGAGCCACCGCCTCCAGACTTATGCTAAATGTTTTTACAACAATTATGTCATTTGCCTCATTTAACTTTCTCCATCAGTCAGTCAAGTAGATATACTCCCAGTTGACAGTGCAAGGGCTGGGTGCCATAGGCCCCTGGGATGATGGCCAGAGGGCAGATACCAAAGGTCAAGTCCTGGAATATTGCCCAAAGCAGAGCTGAAAGAAGAAATCCAAAGCAAGTCACGAAGAACAGAGGCCAGAGAAGGAATGGGGGCCAAGTCACTGGATCAAATGAAGGGAAGGGACAGCCTGAGCTAGGTTGGGAAATGGGAGGTCCTTTGGATGAATTCTAAATTCTAAAACACATCTTTTTAGTGACTTTCTTTCTTTCTTTCTTTTGTGGAGACGGCCTCATTATGTTGCCCAGGCTGGTCTTAAACTTCTGGCCTCCAGTGATCATCCTGCCTCAACCTCTCAAGTGCTGGGATTGAAGGCATGAGCTACCATGTCTGGCCTTTAGTAACCTTTTATGGGATCCAGCCAGGGCTTTGTGGGTGGAATGGGTTCATTTAAAGATACTGAAAGAGAATAGTTACTAAGACATTTTAGAGTTCATAAATTTATCACATTTATGTTAAAAAAAAAAGTTGCTACATCTGCATACATATTTACATGATATACAGAGGAGAACTAAAAGGTTTAGCACTAAACTTAAAAACATTGGATATATCTTTGGGAAAATGAATAGGATTCGGGGCAGGAATAGGGTATGAGGGTATTTTATATGTCTGCTTTGTTGGAATACTTATGTGACTTTTTTAAAGGAAAAGTTATTGCTAGAAAAAGCTTTCATTCATTCTTTCATCTATTCAGTAAACATTTATTGTATGCTCACTATATACTAGGCACTGTGCAAGGATCTGAAGTAAGGCATAGATTCTACCCACTAGAAGAAGTTCATGTTCTGGTATAGTGTTTTTCAAACTTTGACTCAGTCTGTTAGCAAGTTCTGAAATTAAAAATCAGTGGGTCATATTATATTATAACCCATAGTATAAAATAAAATATCTGCCATACTTATATACATTAATAATTGAGTAAATAAACAAATGGCCTGGGCAACATAGCAAGACCCCATGTCTGCAAAAAGATTTTTTTAAATTAGCAGGGCATAGGCCAGGCCCAGTGGCTCACGCCTGTTATCCCAGCACTTTGGGAGGCCGAGGCGAGCAGATCACAAGGTCAGGAGTTCAAGACCAGCCTGGTCAATATGGTGAAACCCCATCTCTACTAAAAATACAAAAATTAGCCAGGCGTGGTGTCAGGCACCTGTAGTCCCAGCTACTTGGGAGGCTGAGGCAGGAGAATCACTTGAACCCTGGAGGGTTTAGGCAGAGGTTGCAGTGAGCCAAGATCGCGCCACTGCACTCCAGCCTGGGTGACAGAGCAAGACTGCATCTCAAAAAAATAAATAAATAAATAAAATAAAATAAAATAAAATAAAATTAGCAGGACATGGAGGTACGTACCTCCAGTCCCAGCTACTCGGGAGGCTGATGTGGGAGGATCACTGGAGGCTGGGAGCTCAAAGCTGCAGTGAGCCATCATTGCACCACTGCACTATAATCTGGGCGATAGAGCAAGACTGTCTCAAAAAAAAAAAAAAAAAAAAAAAAAACCATGACAGGTCGTATTGATAGTATGTGCCTTTGACATGATGTGATGAAAATGGCACTTTACCTCTGTATTCTTTCTCCCAAAAAGACATAACTGCTATCTACTGATAACATCAGACAAATCCCAATAAAGGGACATTCTTTAAAATATCTGACCAATACTCTTCAAAACTGTCAAGGTGTATCTCTGTATATCATGTAAATAATGTAATATATATATATTGAATTTTACATTTACATTATATATGCTTGTATGCTGGGCCACAATGTACAATCTTTCTCTTACAGTCACAGCTTTAAAAGTCTAAATTACTTTTCTGGTAGGAGACCTCAACATGCAATAAAATCGTTATTATATAGACTATAGACAGGATCATCAGCTCTTTGTAGTTGGGAAGAGAGGATTGGAATAGGCAGGAAAAGCTTCACCAGGGAAAAAACAACATGTTATCATGACGACACTGGCTAACCCTTATGTAGCACTCGCTGTGTGCCAACTGCCTAGCCTGTTCTAGGAATGTTACATATCCTAACTCCTTTAATTGTCACAACAACCTAGGAAGTGAGTACTGTTACTGTGGCCATTGTACAGAAGACTGAGTTCTAAAAGACTAAGTATCTTGTCCAGAGTCACAAAGCAACTAAGTAGTAGAGCCAAGCAGTCAGGCTGTCAGTCAGGCTGTCACCCAGGCTGGGGTGCAGTGGTGCAATCTTGGCTCACTGCAGCCTCCACCTCCCGCGTTCAGGTGATTCTCCTGCCTCAGCCTCCTGAGTAGCTGGGATTACAGGTGTCTGCCTCCATGCCTGGCTAATCTTTGTACTTTTAGTAGAGACGGGGTTTCGCCATGTTGGCCATGCTGGTCTCGAACTCCAGACCTCAGGTTATCTGTGTGCCTTGGCCTCCCAAAGTGTTGGGATTACAGGCATGAGCCACCGTGCCCAGCCCATACTGTACTTTTTCATGTAGTGGTTTGTTTGGCATTTTCCAGATTAATTGTGCAGCAGCATTAGAAAAGAGAATAATGACTGGATCACTTCCAAAGCTACCTGAAGTTAATGCTCATTAAGCTCAAATGAACATTTGGCTGGGCACAATGTCTCAGACGTATAATCCTAGCACTTAGTGAAGCTGAGGCGAGTGGATCACTTGAGTCCAGGAGTTCAAGACTAGACTGCGCAACTGGAAACCCCGTCTTTACAAAATATACAAAAATTAGCTGGGCATGGTGGTGTGCACCTGTAGTCCCAGCTACTTGGGGGGCTGAGGTGGGAGGATTGCTTGAGCCTGGGAGGTCAAGGTTGCAGTGAACTGTGATTGTGCCACTACACTCCAACCTGGGTTGGAGTAAGACCCTGTCTCAACAGAACAAACAAAAAGGTTAAGTGAACATTTAATGACACTGATATGTAGAGTGAGGCAATGTGATAGATTAAAGACAGCATTATAGTATGAGTCAGGGGAGCAGAATTCAGTACTTCACGCTACATCTCTGATCAGTTTTCTCATCTACAAAATGAAGGGAGTACACCTCAGGGATGACAAATATAAGGTGCATATGTTGTCACTCCCTGCTTCCTAACCTACAGCTGACGTAACCTACAACTGACGAGTAATCACGCATGCCATCCTTTTGTTTTGAACCTGGAAGGAGCTCCAGAATCCTTCCCAAAGGAGCTGTTACAGTTAGTCACAGTTGACACCCAAGTTGAAACCCATTTGCCATCTTTGGATATGACAAACTGTAAAGACTATCCTAGGTCTAACTCCCAGAAGTACGCCATCAGAAATACGATACCTTCTCAAATCAATGTGTACTTCATTCAGCCTCTTCAATCTCTCTTTTCTCTGGGCATTAAGTTTACATCATGTGGTTGCTGGGACACAGATCTGAGCATATTCTACTTTTTTTGTTGTTTTGGTTTATTTTATTTTTATTTTATTTTATTTTATTTTATTTATTTATTTTTTGGAGACGAAGTCTCGCCCTGTCGCCCAGGCTGGAGTGCAGTGGTGCAATCTCGGCTCACTGCAACCTCTACCTCCTGGGTTCAAGTGGTTCTCCTGCCTCAGCCTCCCAAGTAGCTACAATTGCAGGCACCCGACACCACGCCTGGTTCATTTTTTTTGTATTTTTAGTAGAGAAAAGGTTTCACAATGTTAGCCAGGCTGGTCTCAAGTGATCTACCCGCCTTGGCCTCCCAAAGTGTTGGGATTACAGGCGTGAGCCACTGCACCCAGCTAGTTGCTTTTTTTTTTTAGAGATAAGGTCTCCGTCTGTCACCCAGGCTGGAGTGCAGTGGAGTGATCATAGCTTACTGTAGCCTAGAATTCCTGATCTTAGCCTTACTCTCCCAAGTAGCTGGGATTACAGACACGCACCACCACACCCAGTTCTTGTTTTTCCATTTGTTTTTTGTTGTAGAGGCATAGTCTCCTATATTGCCTAGGCTGGTCTCCAACTCCTGGCCTCTGGTGATCCACCCACCTCAGCCTCCCAAAGTGCTGGGATTACAGGCGGGAACCACCTCGCCTGGCCCTGTATTCTACTGTGAATCTACCAACCTCACTAGTCTTGAAAGCATGCTCATGCTTGTCAAGCGCGTCCGTGTGAAGAGACCACCAAACAGGCTTTGTGTGAGCAACATGGCTGTTTATTTCACCGGGGTGCAGGCGGGCTGAGTCCGAAAAGAGAGTCAGCAAGATAAGGGTGGGGCCGTTTTATAGGATTTGGGTAGGTAAGGGAAAATTACAGTCAAAGAGGGGTTGTTCTCTGGTGGGCAGGAGTGGGGGTTACAAGGTGCTCAGTGGGGGAGTCTTTTGAGCCAGGATGAGCCAGGAAAAGGAATTTCACAAGATAATGTCATCGCTTAAGGCAAGGACCAGCCATTTTCACTTCTTTTGTGGTGGAATGTCATCAGTTAAGGCGGGACAGGGCATTTGCACTTCTTTTGTGATTCTTCAGTTACTTCAGACCATCTGGGCCTATACATGCAAGTCACAGGGGATGCCATGGCTTGGCTTGGGCTCAGAGGCCTGACAATGCTAATCCAAGGAAAATGCTTGTTTGATTCCTGCTGTAAGTAACCTTAACCCTTCTTTTCCTCTTTTCTAGATTCTCTTGCTGGGGCATCCTAGCACCATTTGTGTAATGCTTTCCCCAGTGAAGTTGCCTTTACCTTCTTTCTTCTTCTTTGATTTAGGTACACACATTCACACACAAGCTTTTCGGTGTAGCATCTACTGACTTCCTTCCTGGTCATCTAAACATCTTCCCAGCTCTGTGTGTGTGTGTGTGTGTGTGTGTGTGTCTCTCTCTCTCTCTGCGTGTGTGTGTGTGTGTGTGTGTGTGTGTTTAGAGATAGGATCTCGCTCTGTTGCCCAGGCCAGAGTGGGAGTGCAGTGGTATGATCATAGCTCACTGCTGCCTCCAATTCCTGGGCACAAGCAGTGCTCCCACCTTAGCTTCCTAAGTAGCTGGGACTATAGGTACACACCACGATGCCTGGCTTTTTTTTTTTTTTTTTTTCTTTCCTTTTTTTTTAGTAAAGATGGCATCTCACTGTGTTTCCCAGGCTGGTCCCCAAATTCTGGTCTCAAGCTGTCCTGCCACCATGGCCTCTCAAAGTGCTAGAATTATAGGTGTGAGCCACCACGCCTGGCCCCTCTGGCCCAGGCGTCATTGAATGTCATTGTGTGTCATTGAATGCAAATAGTTTAAAAAAGGAAGTTCATACCTCTCCCTCACCACTCCCAACACTTGTCTAAGCATATTCCCTTCTTACTGTCTTCCCTCAGTTTCATAATTATTTCATTTCCCTCCTCCTCGATGATTAATAACCATGATAGGTGCTTACAGCATTCATCTTCAGTTCTCAGATGTGTACTTGTCTCTCGAGTCTCCACAATGTTTATTTTGGCATTGTATATTTTGTAGTAGAAATAGTTTAAAGTTGTGTTTCTCTAGTTTTTAACCACTGCATCCTGCTACAGTTAAAATTGTCTAATGTTTAAGAATGTGCAAGAAAAGAAAGATATATCCAAGTCTTTGGAAACCTTCATTTACTCTTTTCAAAACTTACATCCTAATGAATATCAATTCAACATGTCCTTATTTGTCATCCTTGCTCTTGAAGTCAGTGGGAAGGAATGCTGTGCTTGTAAGGTAGAAACCAATTTGATCCCTTGATGTAACACCTCAACGAGATCTTTTTACATCTCATTTTACCACTTAATGCAAGCAGGACATTTAAAGGCAAAGGTTTGGCCATGAGTACCTTTGAGACATTTTCCTTTTACCCGGCAGTTGAAATCCAAGGTATAGAATTATAATTTCTAACTATCATAAAGATGGTTTTTATTTAGATGGTTTTAAAATAACTTTGCTAAAAGGGAGTAAAAGAAAGGATGGTGATCTTAACTTCCTGGTAACCTGCCATAATTTACTGACAGTAATTTGTGAGACAAGTAAAAGCAGCATTTAATAGCAAATGATTAAACACCACAGAGTATGTTGCAACCCCACCCACAGCCATGAGCTTATCTTCCTGGAAAAGGGAGTGAATGGCCACAGGCCTCCCCCATGGCACAGCTGTTATATCCCCAGCTGAGCTGGTCTAGATAACATCCTGTTCTACACAGGGAGTGAAGGCAACAACCCTAGGCTTGGCCACACTGGGTCGGGCTCTTTACACCTTAGCGTTTAGAATTGCTGTAAGATAACCACTTGTGGCCGGGCGTGGTGGCTCAAGCCTGTAATCCTAGCACTTTGGGAGGCCGAGACGAGGTCAGGAGATCGAGACCATCCTGGCTAACACGGTGAAACCCCGTCTCTACTAAAGAAAAATACAAAAAACTAGCCGGGCGAGGTGGCGGGCGCCTGTAGTCCCAGCTACTCGGGAGGCTGAGACAGGAGAATGGCGTGAACCCGGGAGGCGGAGCTCGCAGTGAGCTGAGATCCGGCCACTGCACACCAGCCTGGGCGACAGAGCGAGACTCCGTCTCAAAAAAAAAAAAACAAAAAAAACATAATCACCTGTCTGATAGGGCTTAGGAAACAAGAAGTGAGCTGGGAGGACGAAATGTATATATATATAAAAAATTTAGTCCAAGTATTATATCATAATGTTTCTAGCTGCAGCAAGGAAATAATACAGTTGATCCTTGAACAATACAGGCTTGAACTGCACAGATCCATTTATATGCCGCTTTTTTTCCAACCAAACACAGATGGAAAATACAGTGTTTGTGGCATGCAAAACCCCAGTTATATGGGGCTGACTTTTTGTGTACGTATTTTCCACAGGGCCTACTGCAGGACTTGAGTATGCACAGATTTGGTTATACTCAAGGCAGTCCCAAAACTAATAACCTGCATACCAAGGGTTGACTGTAATGAAAACAACTCAGTTGTAAAGTGAATATTTACTGTAGACCAGCCCCTTTGCTAAGTGCTATTTGTGTTACCCATCTCACTCTCACACCTCAGAGTTAACCATCCCCTGGGGTTCAAAAAACCCAAGCAACTTAAGCATCACATGGCAGGTATGTGGCAAAGCCAAAACTTAGCCAGGTCTGTCTTACTCAGGTCTGAGCTTTTAAGCAATGCATTCTCCTATCTCCTCAAGCAGGCAAAACCCCCAAAGAAAAAAATACTTGCTGGTTTCCAGCTTGACTTAGCTGTTTAGCCCAGTGCTTAGTGGGACCCATCCTCTATCGTGGTGTTCCCCAGCCTCTGTATTTGCTGGGATTCTGATTAGTCCAAGAACTACTCATTCACCAAAAGTCCTGTTCTTCCATGCAATCTGCTTATTTCACTAGATGCATGGGATGACACATGAAAAAGGACATTCAGGCATCTAGTGAAATAGGGAGAATCATAAAGGAGAGTCTTGACTCTACTTCTTTTTTTTTTGAGTCGGAGTCTCCCTGTGTCGCCCAGACTGCAGTGCAGTGGCACGATCTCGGCGCACTTCAGCCTCCGCCTCCCGGGTTCAAACAATCCTCCTGCCTCAGCCTCCTGAGTAGCTGGGACTACAGGCTCATGCCACCACACCCAGATAATATTTTTGTATTTTAGTAGAGACCGAGTTTCACCATGAGGTCTCGAACTCCTGACCTCAAATGATCCACTGCCTCAGGCTCCCAAAGTGCTGGGATTACGGCCATAAGCCACTGTGCCTGGCCTAATTTTGGTATTTTTTAGTAGATAGTGGGGTTTTACCATGTTGGCCAGGCTTGTCTCAAACCCCTGACCTCAAGTGATCTGCCCACCTCAGCCTTCCAAAGTGCTGGGATTACATGTGTGAGCTGCTGCTTGCCTGGGCAGTCAACTCCACTCTTCAACAGGCATGGATGCCTCATCAAACAGACAATTAATGTTTTGTGCTCAAAGAGGCTGTGAAGTAGATCAAGCCCTGTAAATCAGCCTCTGACTGGTATTCTGACAGCCAAGCTTTTAGCAAACTGACTCTTAACAGACACCTTCTGATGAACTGTTGCTAAGATCACCAGCTGCAAATGCTTACCTGGGATGACCTAGCCCTGTAATAATCTCCCCCACTTTCAGTCTCCTAAGCAGCAGATTGGGAAACTGGTCCCTGAAATTGCAGCTGCTAAAAGTGACACCTAATATTTGTGAACAAGTTGTAAGTATACATTAAAATCCAACTTTGTTTTTTTTTTTTTTTTTGAGATGGAGTCTCACTCTGTTGTCAGGCTGGAGTACAGTGGTGCGACGACGGCTCACTGCAATCTCTGCCTTGCAGGTTCAAGTGATTCTTCTGTCTCAACCTCCTGAGTAGCTGGGACTACAGCTAATTTTTGTATTTTTAGTAGAGACAGGGTTTCACCATGTTGGCCAGGATGGTCTCGATCTCCTGACCTCGTGATCTGCCTGCCTCGGCCTCCCAAATTTGGTGCTGGGATTACAGGCGTGAGCCACCGCACCTGGCTGTAAAATCAAATTTTTAACCAAGATTTCAGATTGATCTGTATGCCACGTTTATTCCACATCATTTCTCATTTATTCTAGACACAAATCTAGTGTTTTGTGCATAGCAAATAGTGATAAAGTGAATGGGAAAATTTTTTAAATCCTGGAGGTTTATTTATTTATTGAGACAGAGTTTAGCTCTTGTCGCCCAGGCTGGAGTACAGTGGCACAATCTCGGCTCACTGCAAACTCCGCCTCCCGGGTTCAAGTGATTCTCTTGCCTCAGGCTCCTGAGTAGCTGGGATTACAGGCGCCTGCCACCACGTCCAGCTACTTTTTGTATTTTTAGTAGAGAAAGGGTTTCACCATGTTGACCAGGCTGTTCTTGAACTCCTGACCTCAGGCAATCCGCCCTCCTCGGCCTCCCAAAGCACTGGGATTACAGGCATGAGCCACTGCACCCGGCCAGGTCTATTTGTTTTTAAAGGACCTTAGGAATCACCCTGTTCAGGGTTCTCAACCTGGAGCCCAGAATAGGTGTCAGCAAAGTCTGTGGATGTCCTGAGGTTCTTTTACAGCATTTAAGTACGTATCTCCTTGCACATTTTTCTGTAAAAGATTCATTAGCTTTCTTTGTATTCTCAGAGGGGTCTGTGTTCTAGTTTAATATACTTACATTACCAGATGAGGATGCTAAAGTTAATGAAATCAAATGGATTCTCTGATAGCACACAGTAAGAATTCACTAGGAATTGGCCGGGCATGGTGGCTCATACCTGTAATCCCAGCACTGTGGGAGGCCGAGGCGGGCGGATCACGAGGTCAGGAGATCCAGACCATCCTGGCTAATACAGTGAAACCCCGTCTCTACTGAAAATACAAAAAATTAGCTGGGTGTGGTGGGGAGCGCCTGTAGTCCCAGTTGAGGCAGGAGAACCTGGGAGGCAGAGCTTACAGTGAGCTGAGATTACACCACTGCACTCCAGCCTGGGGGACAGAGTGTGAGACTGTTTCAAAAAAAAAAAAAATTCACTAGGAATTTATGTTATAAGCAAATATTGGCTGGAGGCAGTGGCTCATGCCTATAATCCCAGCACTCGGATGGCTAAGGCAGGAGGACCCCTTAAGGCCAGGAGTTCAAGACCAGCCTGAGCAAAATAGTGAGACCCCCCCCATCTCTACAAAAATAAAAATAGAGGCCAAGCGCAGTGGCTCATGCCTGTAATCCCAGCACTTTGGGAGGCCGAGGCGGGCGGCTTACTTTAGGTCAGGAGTTCGAGACCAGCCTGGCCAACATGGTGAAACCCTGTCTCTACTAAAAATACAAAAATCAACCAGGCATGGTGGCAGGCACCTGTAGTCTTAGCTACTCAGGAGGTTGAGGCAGGAGAATCACTTGAACCCAGGAGGCAGAGGTTGCAGTGAGCTGAGATTGATTGCACCATTGCACTCCAGCCTGGGCAACAGAGTGAGACTCTGTCTCAAAAATAAAAATAAAAATAAATAAAAATTAACTGGGCATAGTGACATGTATCTGTAGTCCCAGCTACTCCCAGCTACTTGAGAAACAGAGGCTAGAGGATCACTTGAGCCTAAGAGTTCAAGGCTGTAGTGAGCCATGATAGTACTACTATACTCCAGCCTGGGCCAGTATCCTCAGGACTATTAAGGACATGAAAAACAAGGAAGACTGAGAAACTGTTCCAGACCAGAACAGACTAAAGCAACATGACAGTGTTTTTTTTTTTTTTTGAGACGGAGTCTCACTCTGTCCCCCTGGCTGGAGTGCAGTGGCCGGATCTCAGCTCACTGCAAGCTCCGCCTCCTGGGTTCAGGCCATTCTCCTGCCTCAGCCTCCCGAGTAGCTGGGACTACAGGCGCCCGCCACCTCGCCCGGCTAGTTTTTTTGTATTTTTTAGTAGAGACGGGGT
>NW_012104921.1:529247-531258 GCF_000951045.1 Mandrillus leucophaeus | reverse complement strand
AAGAGATTCTCTTCCCTTAGTTGGAGTATAGTGACGCCATCACAGCTCACTGCGACCTCCACCTCCCGGGTTCAAGCAATTCTCCTGCCTCAGCCTTCTGAGTAGCTGGGATTACAGGCGTGCACCACCATGCCCAGTTAATTTTTGTATTTTTAGTAGAGCCAAGGATTCACCATATTGGCCAGGCTGATCTTGATCTCCTAGCCTCAAATGATCCGCCTACCTGGCCTCCCAAAGTGCTGGGATTACAAGCACGAGCCACCGTGCCCTTCTAAACTTTAACCTGCTTGACCTTAAAATAAGGATAATATGCTTGATACGGTGGCTCATGCCCGTAATCCCAACACTTTGGGAGGCCAAGGCAGGATGATCACTTGAGCCTAAGTGTTCAAGACCAGCCGGCAATATAGTGAAACCTCATCTTTACAAAAAGTTAAAAAATTAGCTGGGCATGATAGTGCATGCCTATAATCCTAGCTATTCAGGAGGCTGAGGTGGGATCACTTGAGTACAGAGGAAGATGCAGTAAGCTGAGATTGCACCACTGCACTCCAGCCTGGGTGCAGAGTGAGGCCCTATCTCAAAAAGAAAGGATAACAGAAGTACCTGCCTCAAACAGTTGTGAGAATTGCTCAGGATAGGACCTTACAGAGCTTGTTATAGGGCCTAGACGAATTTGATAAATTGATATCACTACTATTTCCACCACTAAGGAAAGAAAAGCTTTACTATAGATCTTGTCTCCATTGCCCGTAAAATACAGCCCAAATTCCTTAGCATGACGTCTAAAGCCAACTATATCATATGTGAGTAGCTTAATTTCCAGCAACTATTCTTCCCACGCCCTGAACTGCAGCCCCAGTGAACTTCCCAGAGCTTTCATACCCATTTTCTCTGCCTCAGTCGTCCCTGTAGCTCATTCTTCATGACCTCACATCAGTGCCCCTTCTCTGGGAAGCAGTTCTTCACTCTCCTGTGACGTTCCTTGTCCCTCCCTTCTGTACACCCATGGAAGCAGAGCTGTCCCAGTTATAACTCATCACCTTGTACTGCCATTGTTTACCTACCTCGCACCTTTGCTAGGTGTAAAAATCAGAAGATCAGAAGTCCTTACTACTTCATCTCCCCATTCTTCTGGTGCTTGACACGTCGTTGTTATCCAGCAAAATGGATGAATAAATTGAATGAATATAAACAGAAGTACTGCAGTTGCTCAGAATTGTTTTGGAGAATAACTGATGAAAATTTATCGTTGGTTTTTATTTATTAAAACTTCAATTAGTTCATAGGAATGGAGACTGATATTATCAGATGATATTTACTACTACTTTATTTACTGTTTATCTATAAAACATTTAATATAATTCTTTGAGAAATTTGATCTTGCCTTTCTGGGTGTTTGTTTGTTTGTTTGTTTTTGTCTTCAAGGTTCCAGTTACAGCCATCTCTTGTCAAAATTTTTGAACTATATTTGGAAAACTACTGGCCAGGAAAGAAAAATGATAAAATTTTTCCTCATGGTGAATAAACAAGGGCAGACTCGACTTTCTAAGTACTATGAACATGTGGATATTAATAAGCGTACACTTCTGGAAACAGAAGTAATAAAGAGCTGTCTCTCTCGGTCCAATGAACAAGTAAGTCTCTGGTCCTCTCCTTTATCTCTGCATTCAACTCGGCCTTGGTAGATTTGTTATTACTGAGTCTCAGGGGCCGTCATTTTCTTTGATCTATATTCCTTCAACAGCTACTAAGGAAAATAAGAAGTGATGTGAAATGAAAAACTGAAAGAAGCATAGCTCTCTTTACATCCCTTTAAGAAAATTAAACCAAGGAAAACCTGGAAGAATCTTGGATTCTTGGCCGGGCGCGGTGGCTCAAGCCTGTAATCCCAGCACTTTGGGAGGCCGAGACGGGCGGATCACGAGGGCAGGAGATCGAGACCATCCTGGCTAACATGGTGAAACCCCGTCTCTACTAAAAAATACAAAAAAAACTAGCCGGGCAAGGT
>NW_012104921.1:527945-528547 GCF_000951045.1 Mandrillus leucophaeus | reverse complement strand
GCCAGGATAGTCTCGATCTCCTGACCTCGTGATCCACCCGTCTCGGCCTCCCAAAGTGCTGGGATTACAGGCTTGAGCCACCGCGCCCGGCCTCTGCTTATTATTTTTGTAAATATACCACCAATATAATGCTGAAACCAGTGATTTAAAAACAAAACAAGTTTGATTTCATTATCTAGGTGGGGAAAATGGAGATTAAAAATTCATATGAAACAACACATTTATCCATCTTCCAAAATGGAGATTAAGGCTGGGTGCAATGGCTCACGCCTGTAATCCCAGCACTGTGGGAGGCAGAAGCGGGTGGATCACCAGAGATAAGGAGTTGGAGACCAGCCTGGCCAATATGGTGAAAAATTAGCTGGGCGTAATTATGCACAACTGTAGTCCCAGATACTGGGGAGGCCGAGTCAGGAACATTGTTTGAACATGGGAGGTGGAGGTTGCAGTCAGCCGAGACTGCTTCATTACACTCCAGCCTGAACGACAAGAGCAAAACTCTGTCTCAAAAAAAAAAAAAAAAAAAGAGGTTAAATAGGAATTTTAAAACTGAGTCCATTTTTTTTTGTTTTGTTTTTTGAGATGGAGTCTTCTTTTGTCGC
>NW_012104921.1:527171-527895 GCF_000951045.1 Mandrillus leucophaeus | reverse complement strand
TGGGACTACAGGCGCCCGCCACCTCGCCCGGCTAGTTTTTTTGTATTTTTTAGTAGAGACGGGGTTTCACTGTGTTAGCCAGGATGGTCTCGATCACCTGACCTCGTGATCCACCGTCTTGGAACATGACAGTTAAATGCACTATAGTATCCTGGATGGGATGCAGGAACAAAAAGAGGACATTAGTGGAAAAATCGATGAACTCCAAATAAAGTCTGGAGTTAATAATAATGTACCAATATTGGTTTCTTAGTTTTGGCAAATGTACCATGGTAATGTGAGATGCTAACATTGGCCATCTTTGCAACTTTACTATAAATCTAAAATTTCAAATGTTAAAATTTCATTTAAGAACTATTATTCATCTTAGTTTTTTGCACTGATTCTCACAGATATTACACAATGTGAATACGATTTTGTCAGCTGAGCCAGACCAGCCAGCTCTGGTGGTCATGAAGAAAGAAGGACTGGCCATTCATCAATATTATGCTCACTTGCATTGATTTTTCCAAAACCTATGTTGAGTGTAAGAGAAATAAACACGAGATTCAATACAACTGAGTTAGACATAATAGCACAAGCATGAACCCCTGAATGAGGAGGATGAGTTAGGGGTGTCGTGGATCCATGCATATGCTTGGCCTTTGAACCGCAGCCCACCTCTGACACAAAGCCATGCAGTGACTTTGGGTATCATCTTTTCTTTTTTCTTTTTTTTTTTTTT
>NW_012104921.1:520356-521806 GCF_000951045.1 Mandrillus leucophaeus | reverse complement strand
ACCGGCTAATTTTGTATTTTTAGTAGAGACGAGGTTTCTCCATGTTGGTCAGGCTGGTCTTGAAATCCCGACCTCAAGTGATCCACCTGCCTCAGCCTCCTAAAGTGCTGGGATTACAGGCGTGAGCCACCATGCCCAGCCCCTTGAACAAAATTTTTATGAAGAATTTTATTTAGAGAATTACTTAATCCAGGTCCTAAACTTGCCAGATCTATTGGAAATTACTCAACAACTGAGGGAAAATCAGAAAACTTGTTTAACTCATGCATTTTAATCTTGTCAGTTCTCCATTTCACTGCATAGTGGGCTGCCTGTGAGCACCGCTGCTAAATCATAAAATATTAAGCTACATCAGTGCTCAAAAGTAACATGGCACAAACTGGCATCTAAACTGATTTTTCAGTTGGGACATCTCAGAGTTCCTCTTTGAATTACTACTTTGGCCTGCCATGGCACACACTGTTTCATGTTGTCAGATGGAAACAGAAACTTTTAAAGGGCTGTGTTAATAGCCACATACTTTAAGTAAAAGTAAATACTCTTAGAAGCATTCCTGTTTGAACCTTTCTGCAGAATGCAGGCACTCAATTTCAAACATCATTTTCACTGATAGGTTACCCTTTGAAACGAAAGCTTTGGAATGAATATACTGTTAGATACTTTTGATGCATTCTAAATTATTTTAGATTTTAAAAGGAGTCCACTGGGCTTTTGGCATAATCAGGCACCAACGTAGCATAATAGCAGCTTAGTTTTTATCCATAGAGGTGCTTTGATACTTTTTTTTTTAATGTCAGAAACTCCTGAGAGGCTTTGAAAAATGTTCCTCAGTTCTTTCAAAAAGGTTGTGTTTCCTTGAAAGATCCAGCTGAGCAGAGATCACACTGGCTCTACAGTGAGCCAAAAGCTGCAGAATGCTTCTGTACTCATTACCTTTATCCTAATTTTAAATAAAAACCTAAATTCCTTCATTTTATAGACTGTCAGATGGCTTTCCCATAGAGGCATTTCCATGGTCAAAACTTGCAGCTTCATTCCCAGGTACATCCGGGCACCCAAGAGCAACACATCCAGCACACCCTGAAGTCCAGAAGAAGAGTAACCCTGTGCTTCTACCCACTCTCCACCTCCCATCCACTCAGCGCCTTCCCATAACTCTTTGTACAAAGGTGATAGGAAAGGGATAAATGAGATGGGAGTTTTATCCATGTGTCAGTGGTGGCAGGCTAGTTATTAATTCATACGAAGCAATGTTTACAATGCGAGATTTTGTCTAGCATCTGCCACAAAAAGGCCATCTTTAAATGATTTATAAAATAATCTACATGGATTCTTTTCGTGAGTCTAGGAAAAAGCAACCAATTTTTGTTTGTTTGTACCATGTATTTGGCTCCTCAATGACTATTAAATAGTACAAAACCGAGAATATCTAATTGCTTCCAAAAAAGTC
>NW_012104921.1:516232-519995 GCF_000951045.1 Mandrillus leucophaeus | reverse complement strand
AAAAAAAAAAAAAAAAGTCTTGGGGAGGTGAGAAGAAAGTCTTCTTTATCATGTTTGCTTATTTTCACTTCAGAGGCACTTTGCTGATTATTCATTATCTTTGCCTGCTGAGTTCCACACAGAGCCAAGCAAAGGAATGAGAAGGAGTGTAAGTGGGAACCCATGTGAACACTCAGACTTTTTTCTAAGATTTCTCCAATTTCCACTAGAGATGCTTCCAAGTGGTCCCCTGAATATTGTGAGAAGGCCACCAGTGGTTGTGTAACATCTTAATATTTTATATTTCTAGGAATGTTTGTCAGATGAATCAGAACCTAGAACTTATGCATATCATTTTAAATAACTCTCTCTCAACAACAGGAGTTAATATCTCATTGTGTTTTGTCTAGTGCTCTTTCATTGAATATAAGGATTTTAAGCTGATATATCGGCAGTATGCAGCTCTCTTCATTGTGGTTGGAGTTAATGACACTGAGGTAAGATAATAGAAGAGCCCTTGGAAAATGCAAGAATTTCTTTCTACTTGCCTCCCTAAGAATTATGCGTCTCTTGATTTTTTTTTTTTGACGGAGTCTTGCCCTGTTGCCAGGCTGTAGTACAGTGGCACGATCTCAGCTCACTGCAACCTCCACCTCCCAGGTTCAAGCGATTCCCCTGCTTCAGCCTCCCAAGTAGCTGGGATTACGGGCACGTGCCACCACACCCAGCTAATTTTTTGTATTTAGTAGAGATGGGGTTTCACCATGTTGGCCAAGATGGTCTTGATCTCCTGACCTCATGATCTGCCTGCCTCAGACTCCCAATTTATTTTTATTTTTATTTTTTTAAGAGACAGACTAGCATGCAATGGCACAGTCATAGCTCACTGCAGCCTTGAATGTCTGGTTTCAAGCATCTTCCCATCTCAGCCACCTGACTAGCTGGGACTACAGGCTCACACTCCCAAGCCCAGCTAATTTTTTTGCTTTTATTTTTTTTAGAGATGGGGTCTCACTGTGTTGCCCAGGTTGGTCTAGAACTCCTGACTTCAAGCGATCTTCCTGGCTTAGCCTCCCAAGTAGCTGGGAATACAGACACAAGCCACTGTGCCTGGCTAGGATCTTGGTTTCTAGCAAGGATGAGGAAAGTTGTGTGGAAGAGAAATATCTAGGATGTTTCTTGGATTAGATGAGGAGCTTGCAAAGTAGAGAAGCCCCAAACCACAGAATGCCTTTTTCTGTTGTAAGCAATACGAGTGCCCTGCCGTTGTTCTCTTGAACAATGAAGCAGCTCAGATAAGTATAGAGACCAACTGATTTTGGCATTAAACATGGGCTGATATATCAAAAGCCAGTGAAAACTATAAAGATGATTGTATTGTGATTACATCCCCTCAAATTTATTTAGTTCACCCCTTCACAAATGCCACTCCCAGATCAATAGCACTTATGGACATGGAATCCCTGAAAGGATGTTTTACATCTAGCTGAAATATTGATTTGTTGTTTTTTATCCATGAACCAAACTTTGAAGTGGTTTTCCCATCTCCACAGATAGAAAAATGATGGCATGAAGAACCTGAACAATTGCTTAAACCAATTTGTGGTAAAGTCAGGAAATGGAGCTAAGAACTCTAAATACTAGACACTAAGATTTTAATCTGGCTAGATTTATCATAGACTTCAAAAAAAAGATTCTTTTGGAGACAGAGTCTCACCTTGTCACCAGGCTAGAGTGCAGTGGCACCATCTCAGCTCACTACAACCCCTACCTCCTGGGTTCAAGCGATTCTCCTGCCTCAGCCTCCCGAGTAGCTGGGACTACAGGTGCCCACCACCACGCCCAGCTAATTTTTGTATTCTTAGTAGAGACGGGGTTTCACCTTTTGGCCAGGATGATCTCGATCTCCTGACCCCGTGATCTACCTGCCTTAGCCTCCCATAGTGCTGGGATTACAGGCGTGAGCCACCACACCCGGCCTAAATTTTTTAAGACAGGGTCTCTCTCTGTCACCCAGGCTAGAATGCAGTGGCACCTTCACCTCTCACTGCAGCCTTGACCTCTTGGCCTGAAGTGATCCTTCCACCTCAGCGTCATGATCCCGAGTACCTAAGACTACAGGCTCATGTCAAGATATCTGGATATTTTAACTTTATTTATTTATTTATTTATTTTTGTTTATTTATTTATTTATTTTTTGAGACGGAGTCTCGCTATGTCACTCAGGTTGGAGTGCAGTGGCACGATCTTGGCTCACTTCAATCTCAGCCTCCCAGGTTCAAGTGTTCCTCCTAGGTTCAAGCAATTCTCCTGCCTCAGCCTCCCATGTAGCTGGGATTACAAGCGTGTGCCACCATGCCCAGCTACTTTTTGTATTTTTAGTAGAGACAAAGTTTCACTGTGTTGGCAAGGCTGGTCTTGAGCTCCTGACCTCAAGTGATCTGCCCATCTCGGCCTCCCAAAGTGCTAGGATCACAGACATGAGCCATTACGCCCAGCCTATTTTTAAATTTTTTGTAAAGAAGAGATCTCATTATGTTGCCCAGGCTGGTCTTGAACTTCTGGGCTCAAGTGATCCTCCCACCTCATCCTCCCAAAGTGGTGGGGATTACAGGTGTGAGCCACCACGCATGACCTTTTTGTTTTTTAAGACAGGACCTCGCTCTGTTTCCCAGGCTAGAGTACAGTGGTGCCATCATAGCTTACTGCAGCCTTGAACTCCTGGGGTCAAGCCATCCTCCTGCCTCAGCCTCGTGAGTAGCTGAGACTACAGGCATGCAACACCACACCTGGCTAGTTTTTTAAATTTTTTGTGGAGACGGAGTCTCACTATATTGCCTAGGCTGGTCTTGAACTCCTGGCCCCAAGCCATCCTCTCACCTTGGCCTCCCAACTTGCTAGGATTACAGATACGAACCACCAAACCTGGCCAAAAAAAAATTCTAGAGGTTAAGGTTTATCTACATTTCCCCTATTGATAAGCATCTTTTAAACAAGTGAGTACAGAACTGTTCCGAGTATTTGTCAGTGGGAGGCTACTTTCCTCACATTATCAGTTCACTAAAAGCTGGAAGCTGACTGGGATGTTCTGTCTGATTTGCATGAGGGCCACACTAAAATTGATTCTACCTTTCTTCTTTTATTTTAGAACGAGATGGCTATTTATGAATTCATTCATAACTTTGTGGAAGTTTTAGATGAGTATTTCAGCCGAGTGGTAAGTCTAATGGCTAAAAAATGGTTTACTTCCTCAACCCAGTTTCCCAGAAATTGAGTCTCTTTGGACCTATATCAAGAACATGTGTTAATACAGAGTTTTAATAAGTAAAAATTAAAACTTAAGTGATGCCAAATTTTCTTTATCTTTCCTGCTGGTTTATCCAAAGTATTACAAGCCTATATATGCCTGAGATCTTTATAAAGAACTGGAAAAAAAAAAAAACCCCTCTTACAGCCGGCGCGGTGGCTCACGCCTGTAATTCCAGCGCTTTGGGAGGCGAGGCGGGCGGATCTGAGGTCAGGAGATCGAGACCATCCTGACTAACACAGTGACTAACCCGTGTCTACTGAAAATACAAAAAATTAGCCGGGCGAGGTGGCGGACGCCTGTAGTCCCAGCTACTCTGGAGGCTGAGGCAGGAGAATGGCGTGAACCCGGGAGGCGGAGCTTGCAGTTAGCCGAGATCGCGCCACCGCACTCCAGCCTGGGCCACAGAGCGAGATTCATCCCCCCCAAAAAAAAACAAAAAACAAAACAAAACAAAAAAAACCCTCTTATTTGTTT
>NW_012104921.1:507890-515607 GCF_000951045.1 Mandrillus leucophaeus | reverse complement strand
GGATCACGAGGTCAGGAGATGGAGACCATCCTGGCTAACATGGTGAAACCCCCTCTCTACTAAAATACAAAAAGTAGCCGGGCGTGGTGGCCAACGCCTATAGTCCTAGCTACTCGGGAGACTGAGGCAGGAGAATGACGTGAACCCGGGAGGGAGACTCCGTCTCAAAATAAATAAATAAATAAAAGTATATAATTACGGTGGGTGTGGTGGCAAGCACCTGTAGGGACAGATACTCAGGAGGATGAGGTGGGAGGATTTTAGGAAATTTCATCACTTGACAAGGAAACATACCCATTAGCATTTCCCCTCATTATCCCCCTCCACCCACACCAGGTGACTAGTGATCTATCTTTTTTCTTGGTAAGTTTTTTATTTTTATTTTTTATATTGATACATAAGAGATGTAGATATTTTCATGATACTTGTGATAATTTGATTCATTCATATAATGTATAAAAACCAAATCAGGGTAATTAGGATCTCCATCACCTTAAATATTTATATTTTCTTTATGTTAGGAACATTCGAATTATTCTCTTAGCTCTTTTGAAATATACAGTAGATTATTGTTAACCATAGTCACCCTACTGATTTATCAAACACTAGGTCTTATTTCTTCTATCTAATTGCGTATTTGCACCCATTAATCTACCTCTCTTCATTTCCTCTTTCCTCTTCCTTTCCCAGCTTTTGGTAACCACCAATTTACTGTCTATCTTCATGATATGTACTTTTTTACTTCCCACATGAATGAGAACATGTGATATTTGTCTTTCTGTGCCTGGCTTATTTCACTTAACATAATGACCTTCAGTTCCATACGTGTTTCTGCAAATGATAGGGTTTTATTCTTTTTTATGGCTGAATAGTATTCCATTGTGTATATATACCATATTTTCTTTATCCATTCATTCATTGATGGGTGCTTTGGTTGATTCCATATTTTGGCTATTGTGAACAGTGCTACAATAAACATTGGACTGCAGACATCTCTTCAATACATTGATTTCCTTTCTTTTGGATATATACCTAATCTACTTTCTGTCTCTATAGATTTGTCTGTTCTAGATATTTCATATAAATATAATTGTACAACATGTGATTTTGGTGTGACTGGCTTCTTGCATTGAGTGTAGTGTTTTCAAGAGCCATCCATGTTGTAGCATATATCAATACTTCTTTCCTTTTTCTTGCCAGATGATATTCCATTGTATGGATGGATATACCAAATTTTTTTTATCCATTCATCAGTTGGTAGACATTTGAGTTATTTCCAGTTTTTGGCTATTGTAAATAATGCTTATATGAACATTTGTGGACACATTTTTGCATAGAACCATGCTTTCGGTTCTCTTGCACTACCTAGGAGTGCGATGTGGTAACCCCATGTTTAGCATTTTGATGAACTGCCAAACTGTTTTCCAAAGTGTTGGTGTGATTCAAAGTCCCATCAGGAGTACATGAGGGTTTCAATTTCTCCACATCCTCACCAAAACTTGTTATTATCTGTCTTTTATATGATAGCCATCCTAGTAGATGTAAAGTGGTACAGAGGCCAATGAATTGTAGGTGTCATTTGTGTTTCACTAATGGATAAGGATGTTGAGCATCTTTTTATATGTGTATTAGCCATTTATCTATCTTCTTGGCAGAAATGTCTGCTCAAATCCTTTGCCCATTTTTAAATTGCATTATTTGTTATCTTATTGTTGAGTTGCAGGAGTTCTTTATATATTCTGAATACAAGTCCCTTATCAGATACATGATTTGAAAATATTTTCTCCCATTCATTTGTAAAGATTCAATTATTCCAACATCATTTGTTCAAAAGACTGTTTTTTTCCCCCAATGAATTGTCTTGGCACCCTTATCAGTAAATCAATTGGCCATAAATGTAAGTGTTTATTTCTGGCCTCTCACTTTTGTTCCATTGATCTCTATGTCTAGCTTACATCAGTAGCACACTCTTGATTTCTGTAGCTTTATAGTAAGTTTGAAACTCACCAGTCTTTTTAAAAAGAATCAGCAAAGATGTTTTACTTTGCTGCCGTAGGCCTTCCTGAGCTTTAGTTAGATATTCTTGAGAAGTAGCAGTGGTACAAGCTTTTTTTTTTTTTTTTTTTTTTTTTTGAGACAGAGTTTTGCTCTTGTTGCCCAGGTTGGAGTGCAATAGCGTGATCTCGGCTCACCACAACCTCCGCTTCCCAAGTTCAAGCAATTCTCATGCCTCAGCCTCCCAAGTAGCTGGGATTACAGGCATGTGCCACCACACCTGGCTAATTTTTGTATTATTAGTAGAGACAAGGTTTCTCCTTTTTCCATGTTGGTCAGGCTGGTCTCGAACTGCCAACCTCGGGTGATCCACCCACCTCAGCCTCCCAAAGTGCTGGGATTACAGGCGTGAGCCACCACACCCGGCTAGCGCAAGCTTATTTTTTAAAGTTGTTTCATTTAATTTCAATAAAAACAATTTAATAAAAACAATTAAGGAATTGTTTCCAAGCTTCTTCCTGAGGCAGTGAGCAGAATGTGCTCCCTAATTAGTAATACTGTGTGCACTAAAACCCGGAAAGGGCAAAACGCAGATTAGGAAGTTATGTCTTCAGCCCGCCTCCTAATGCCAGAAGTGAGGTTTGGCAAACTCCTTCTTCATGAGACAGTCAGCTAGCCTGTCTTCATCGTCTTAGTGCAACCGTTCTCAAAGTCTGATTCCTGGACCATTAGCATAAGTTGAGAACTTGTTAGAAATTCAAATTCTGGGCCCTACCCCAGACCATTGCATCTGAAGCTCTAGGTTGAGGCCCAGAAATCTGGTTTAAGAAGGCTTCCAGGTGATTCTGACATATGCTTAATTTTGGTAATCACTGCCTTAGTGCATGAGGCTTGCTGTCAGCGTTTTTGGTTTTTTTCTTTTCTTTTTTTTTTGAGATGGAGTCTCGCTCTGTCAATCTTGGCTCACTGCAACCTCTGACTGCCTGGTTCAAGCAATTCTCCCGCCTCAGCCTCCCGAGTAGCTGGGATTACAGGCACATGCCACCACACCCAGCTAATTTTTGTACTTTTAGTAGAGTCAGGGTTTCACCATGTTGGCCAGGATGGTCTTGATTTCCTTACCGCTTGATCCGCCTGCCTCGGCCTCCTAAAGTGCTGGGATTACAGGCGTAAGCCACCGTGCCTGGCCGCTGTCAGCCTTTTCTTGATTCAAGAGTTGGTGTTGGGAACATGCCTAGTGGTCTATGATGTGGTGATGCCTCTGGCCAGGAAGGGGCTGGTGCCTTCCAAAGCCGAAAGAGACCAAGAGGTGGTCATTCCAGAGACTGGCCTTAGAGGACAGAGGACATGGAGACTGGCTTTAAAATCTATCTCTGTGTTGATTGCTTGGCAAGACATAGACCAGCACTGTTCAGTAAAACTTTCTGCAGAGATAGGAATGTTCTGTACCTGTGCCATCCAATACAGTAGGCATTAGCCAGATGTGGCTCTTGAGCACTTGCAATGCAGTTAGTATAACTGAGGAAATGAAGTTTTAATTTTACTTAATTTAAATCTCCATATGAGGCTGGTGTTTACCATATTGGACAGCATAGCTCTGGCTTCTCTTTACCTTGTGATGACAACTTTCTTGTTTAGATGGACTAGTTGCAAGTCAGGGTCTATGATCAGAGCTGACTATGATTAGCCATTTCAAGGTGACACCCACCAAGAAGAATATAATTTCCCAAAATAATAATGTTCTAAGCCTAGGAGAATAAAAAGTGGGTACAAGTACTATCATTGCTAAAGTTTTTAAAATTATTATTATTATATTCAGTAACTAAGAATAAATAGCATATTACTGAATTGTAGGTATAATTTTAGGGAGAGTCAGTGACCACATAAACCACCAAAGTAAAGATTAGAATTTAATTTCAGTTAGGTGATTCTGCAGGACTTGGACGGTAGATACTAAGGAACGACTTGGCTTAGGATCAAACCATAGCAAAAAGAAGAAGAAGAAGAGGGAAAAGAGCACTATGGGAAAGAAAACGGGATCTGTCCCCCTCACAGAGACAGCCTTGTCATGTAAGATTTATTTTTAGGTTTGTGAATTTTAAACATTCTTTCTGTGGCTATTTTTAATCTTCGAGAATTTCCAAATCTTAAATTTGGAGATCAGTCTCATGCTGTCTGGGGCTGAGAGAAGCATCTCAGCATCACATTTCTAAAACAAAAAGCCAACCCAGTTAGCTTCAAAGGACGCGACTTTGCCAGAGGTGAGGGTGGTTGCTGTTGAAGAAGTGATATCAGGGAATTTTCAGTGCTGCATTTGACAAACCTTAAGTCCTTTCATATTTGAACTTAATTCTCTTTACTTTTTTCTTCCTCCATACTTTTTTCACTATATAAATATCTATTTTATTTTATTTAAAAAATTTTAAAACATATAAGCAAAGAGAAAGAGGAAAGCGAATACATGTAATTATACATTTGTCTAAACCCATAGAACGTACACCACCAGAGTGAACCCTAATGTAACCTGTGGACTTTGGGTGAGAATGGTGTAGGTTTGTCAGTTTTAACAAATGTCCCACTGTGGTGGGGAATGCTGATCATAGGAGGAGGCTGCACATTCGGAGGGACACAGGGGATGGGATGTCTGTGTACCTCCCCCTCAGTTTTGCTCTGAACCTAAAACTTGCTCTTTAAAAAGTAATGTATTTTTTGGCCAGGCGTGATGGCTCACACCTATAATCCCAGCACTTTGGGAGACTGAGGCAGGTGGATCGCTTGAGCTCAGGAGTTCAAGGCCAGCCTGGGCAACATGGCAAAACCCCGTCTCTACAAAAAAATACAAAAATTAGCCAGGTGTGGTGGCGCACACCTCTAGTCCCAGCTACTTGGGAGGCAGAGGTGGGAGGATCCCTTGAACCCAGGAAGCGGAGGTTGCAATGAACCAAGATCATGCCACTGCACTCCAGCCTGGGTGACACACTGACTCAAAATAAATAAATAAAGACTTTCTCGAAATAAATAAATAAAATAGATTTTTTTAAGTGAGAAGAAGATCATCAGTAAGCCCATCAGTTACTGATAACTGCTGTTAGGTACATTTCCTTTTAGACTTTCTATGTCTGTCTGTAGCTATATAACCATATATATCTTGATCTGTATACATGCATACATAGGATAATACTATGTATGCATTTTGTAACTTTTTATAACAATATGTGAGTACTTATATTTCTACATTGTCATTTGTGGATATGCTACGGTTTACTTAGTTCCCCTCCTTGATAGATATTTAGGTTATTATCAATAATTTGCTATTACAAGCACCATTACCCTGAATATCCTGTCATATATCATTGTGCCATTGTCTAATTTTTTCCTTGGGATAAACTCCTAGAAGTAACATTAGTGGATTCAAAGGTGTGGCACATTGTTACCATCTCTGATACACACATCAAATTACCTACATCTGTAAAGGCTGAGTTATTTTCTTTTTCCCTCTGCTTTCTAAAGATGAATGGTACTGGCCTGTAAAATTCCTTTGAACTACAGCCTATTTTTAAAAAAATTACAGTCCCAAACTCAGGGCCTTGGCAGAGTCAGACTGCTGTGGCCTCCAAGCCCAGAAGCAGGTAGGAGAGGCCACTGCTATGGATGCAGAAGCCTCTTCAGTCTGACTCTGCTAAGAGCAACGGGTCCCAATGTCTTTGTTCTCACCCTTGCACTCTTTTTCTCTCTTCCAGAGTGAATTAGACGTATCCTTTTTCAATACTGTTTTCCACGGTACTTGACAAGCGCACTCTAGTCCTTATCAGGTAAGTGCCACGGAGCAGGAAAACTATTCAGCAGTCCAGAGTGTTCATCACCAACAGCCATGACAAGACAGCCGGAGGTGTGGGTGTTCTGCAGAACTCCTCCCCCACCTCGTCCCCCTTCTTCAACAAGACAATTCTTTGTTTTTTCTTTTTGAGATGGAGTTTCGCTCTTCTTGCCCAGGCTGGAGTGCAATGGCGCAATCTCTGCCCACTGCAACTTCCACCTCACTTCAACCTTTGCCTCTTGGGTTCAAGTGATTCTCCTGCCTTAGCCTCCTGAGGCATTACAGGTGCCCACCACCACGCCCAGCTAATTTTTGTATTTTTAGTAGACATGGACAGGGTTTCACCATGTTGGCCAGGCTGGTCTCCAACTCCTGACCTCAGGTGATCCACCCACCTTGGCCTCCCAAAGTGCTGGGATTACAGGCGCGAACCACTGTACTTGGCAAGATGACTCTTAAGATTTTTTTTTTTTTCAGGCAGGACAGCTCTATCATAGTAGTTAATAGCTACTATTTGTTAATTTAATTTCCTTTAAACATATGGAATAGGCATTTTCAAAATTTAAATAACACAGCCAAAAAAGTGTTTAGTCCTCCTACAGAAACTGGATTTCCAGGGTTCCAGGTATAAATATCTAGAAATGCCCTACGTGACCAGATAAGGCCTTCAGTGTTGATAAACCGGAAGGTTAAAGAAATTGCCTGGCTTGTAATCATTGCTATCAAATGTATTCATTTCCTTGATAGCAGAGAAAGTTCTCCTTTTCTCGTTTTCTTCTGTCTCTTTTAAATCACAATATCCAAGTACCCTCAAAACAAGCATGATTTGCTTAGAGTACTGCTGTCTCTTATACACATCTAGATGTGTATAAGAGACAGGAGACAGAGTGGGCCCTCTAGAGCACAGGGCCCACTCTGTCTCTGCTTCGCCAGCACCCCCAGCCAAAAAAAGTTTTTTTTAAGACAGAGTGTTTGCGTGTGTGTGTGTGTGTGTGTGTGTAGGTGTCTAATTTATATATTTTGTTTGTTTGTTTGTTTGTTGGAGACAGAGTCTCTCTCTGTCACCCAGACTGGAGTGCAGTGGCGTGATTGTGGCTCACTGCAGCCTTCGGCCTTCTGGGTTCAAGCGATTCTCCTGCCTCAGCCTCCTGTAGCTGGGATTACAGGCACCCGCTATCATGCCCAGCTAATTTTTTTTTTCTTTTTTTTATAGAGATGGGGTTTCACCATGTTGGCCAGGTTGGTTTTGAACTCCTGACCTCAGATGATCCACCCACCTCAGCCTCCCAAAGTGCTAGGATTACAGGTGTGAGCCACCGTGCCCAGCCTAATTTATAAACTTATAGATACACTTATATAAATGCCCAGAACCAGTAGGTTTGCATCCACTTAATATTTCTGGGGAAATGGCTGTTTACTTGTTATTACTGATAGGAAATGTCGCCGTGTTGATAAAATTCGTTTTGTACACTGTAATTGGAAGCCTCTGTGAACTAACTGGGAAAATCTGAGTGCCCTCTAGTGGTGAGTGACCCAAATCTATGATCACTGTGACCTAGAAGGGATTATAGATCCCTTCGTAGGTTTTAGCATGCTGAATAAAAAGTGCCGTGATATACAGACCATGTTGTATATTATGGTGTATTTTCATTCAGCATGGTCTGTATATTACAGTATGTTTTTTATTTAACATGTAATATTCTATCTGAATTAAGCCATCCAAAGCAATTCAAAATAAATCTCTTCCTACTTGAACAAAGTACAAGTAGACAAAAAGCTTTTTGATTTAAACAGTCATCAGGAAGATAGTAAGGGCTAAAAGACACTTCACTGGGAGTAGAAAACTCAGTTTGCACTTTTGGTGTTGCCACTGACTAGCTGTGTGTATTGGACAAGGCACATAAC
>NW_012104921.1:506748-507523 GCF_000951045.1 Mandrillus leucophaeus | reverse complement strand
CTGTCTCTTTTAAATCACAATATCCAAGTACCCTCAAAACAAGCATGATTTGCTTAGAGTACTGCAGGCCCCCAGATTTTGGCAGGAGCCCTTAGACTTTGTGCCAGTGTTTGGGAGGCCAGCTAACTTTCAAGTTTATTTTTTACTTCAAAAATCTACCTACCACTTGAGTCCTTGAAGAACACATCAAGTTTCAATCTAAAATAGTAAATTAACTATAACAAATGTTATATATAAATATTTATATATATTAGAATATAACAACTATATACAAATTATAACAATATGTTTATGTGTATATATACATACACTTATTTGTATGTGTGTGTATGTGTGAGTACGTGCACAAACACACAGCCATTTTTCCACATTTTGCCAGAAATATTAAGTGGATGCAAAACTACTGGTTCTGGGCATAGTGTCTGATATGTATCATATGTGTGTATATATATATATTTCTCATATATATATCATATATAAATGAGATATTTGTATTTTTAGTAGACACGGGGTTTCACCATGTTGGCCATGCTGGTCTTGATTTCCTTACCGCTTGATCAACCTGCCTCGGCCTCCTCAAGTGCTGGGATTACAGGTGTGAGAGGTGATCCACCCACCTTGGCCTCCCAAAGTGCTGGGATTACAGGCGCGAACCACTGTACTTGGCAAGATGACTCTTAAAGATTTTTTTTTTTTTCAGGCAGGACAGCTCTATCATAGTAGTTAATAGCTACTATTTGTTAATTTAATTTCCTTTAAACATATGGAATAGGCA
>NW_012104921.1:502033-505813 GCF_000951045.1 Mandrillus leucophaeus | reverse complement strand
AAGGGCTAAAAGACACTTCACTGGGAGTAGAAAACTCAGTTTGCACTTTTGGTGTTGCCACTGACTAGCTGTGTGTATTGGACAAGGCACATAACCCCCTCGTCTTAAAATGAGAGAATGAAGACTGGAAGAGCTTTAACACCTGCTCAGCCTTAATAGTTGATGTTGCCATGACTTTAGGTAACTGAGCTGAGTTACCTTACATCTGAAACAGGAAGAGAGTCTTACAAGACTAGATATTGAGAGAGTTAACGTGACTCAGAGGTGAAGGGATATGTGTTCTAGTTGGATGAGTCGTGTTGATGTGTTGGATATTTACTAGATGTTTACTAGAAATAAAGATGGGGATACTTGTCTTTGTAGCCTTCTGGTGTGTAGTATAGGTCTATGTGATGAGCTCCAGCATTCTTGTTTGAATTACAATTTTACACCAAGATATACGATTTTCCCTTCATTTTACCTGGTTTCATTTTCACCCTCTCTTCCCCTCTAACCAAGTTATATATATTTACTGTCCTTAGGAATTACTTAGGCATATCCATCTGGCAAATTAGGAATTTTACATCATTTAGAGAAGGGAACTAAGTCTCTCTAGACCTGGAAGTTTACGTCTTTCTCCAGATTTGATCTCACTTGTACTTCCAGTGGTCTAAAAGTGGAGCAGGCAGCAGAGAAGGGCATGCGCCCCCTCTTTTCTGTTGACACTTTTTTTTTTGAGATAGGCTCTTGCTCTGTCACCCAGGCTGGAGTGCAGAGGTGTGATCATGGCTCACTACACCCTGGATCTCCTGGGCTCAAGTGATCCTCCCACCTGAGCCTCCCAAGTAGCTGGGACTATGGGTACCCAACACCATGCCTGGCTAATTTTTTTAATTTTTTTTTTTTTTGTGGAGATGGGGTCTCACTCTGTTGCACAGGCTGGTCTCAAACTTCTGGGCTGGAGCAAGCCTCCTGCCTTGGCCTCCCAAAGTGTTGACATTCTTAAAAGATTACCACCCTTAGCCATCTGAAAAATATCTAATTAAAAACCCATGACTCTTCTCTGCTTCATACATAGTCCTTTTTAACCATCACATGTCCAAGGAGGACCTCTGCAGACTAGTTACACAGCAGAAAGACAAGGGGACCTTATCGAGGCTCGGCTGTGGTTCCTGCTCCATCTGGGGAGGGTGTAGGCATTCTGCATCACTGTGTGGTAGCATGTAGCCAGGCACCTCCTGGAGCAGCCAGCAGTGCTTATATCCACTCTGCCAGGAAAGCTCCCTTAGGCCTTAAAAGGTTGAAAACAAGCAAACTGCTATAATGGCAACCTAGATTTGGTCCTTCGACTGCTAACAGTACATAATCTTGTTTGTATTTGCTCAGGCTTAAGAAAGCCCTCCCTGTCAGCCCACATGGGACAGATGTGAGTTAAAGCTTGGTTTTGGCACAGGAGAAGGAAGTCAAAACCTCATAAATTCCCAGGAAGCCCCGTCTTTTTCTCCAGAGGCTTTTCCCCCTGATTTTTTAAGGCTAGGGAAGTTTCCGAGAACCTGTACAGTTAGACTTGGAGAAATACAGTGCACCATTTACATTTCTCCCTAGTATGGACTTGTTCTACTTCTAGTAAGGCTGACATCACAGAGCAAGAGAGATTGGATTTTAAAAAGAAATGACCTAAGCATAAGAAATCAGGACAGCAACTCCGGCTTGCTGAAAGTCTTCCAGTTAGTGGAAACCCTCTGGTGCAGTGGTGTCAGGTGGGGCGGGCTGCCCCCTCGGGACCAAGCCCGTGAGTGACCTAAATCATTCACGTGCTATGAATACACTCCTGTGCACTCTTCAGTTCCACTTCACCCACTCGGCTGCAGTGAGGCCTGAAGATTCGTGAAGCCTGTTTCTATAGGGAGAGTTTGCCCCATCACATACCTTGGTAGATTTATTTAAGACTTCAAATTTCGGCCGGGCGCAGTGGCTCAAGCCTGTAATCCCAGCACTTTGGGAGGCCGAGATGGGCGGATCACGAGGTCAGGAGATGGAGACCATCCTGGCTAACACGGTGAAACCCCGTCTCTACTAAAAAATACAACAAAACTAGCCGGGCGAGGTGGCGGGCGCCTGTAGTCCCAGCTACTAGGGAGGCTGAGGCAGGAGAATGGCGTGAACCCGGGAGGCGGAGCTTGCAGTGAGCTGAGATCCGGCCACTGCACTCCAGCCTGGGAGACAGAGTGAGACTCCGTCTCCAAAAAAAAAAAAAAAAAAAAAAAAAAGACTTCAATTTTATGAATTAAGGTGGTTTTTTTAGGAACCAATTGATGAACTTCACAAAATATGCGCAGCCCTGGGGCCCCAGCAGGCTTGCTTTTCTCCAGACAGTTCATAATTCAAAGGAGCTGCCTCCACCACCCCCATCTACTGAATAGCCAGGGGATGGCACCGATGAACAGCACAGTATGGGAGACACACCAACTACTCTTCAAATCGGTGCACACCTGCTCTGCACGTGAAGGTACAGAAAACCTCCACAGCCTTTTCAGTATTTGGTGCCTTTAAAGAGGCCTAAAGACTTAGTTTATTTTGGCTAGAATGGAATGCAGCAGTACAGCCTTCAGGCCTGGACAGTCAGGGTCTCCTCGGGCCCTGTGCTCTAGAGGGCCCACTCTGTCTCTGCTTCGCCAGCACCCCTTCCCCATCATGGGGCAGTTGGCCACCAGCCCTCCCTGTCCACTGCTTGACCATCCTCTGACTTCCTAGAATTTATAAGGTCCCTAGATATCCCAGAGCCTGCCACCACGGCCTCTGCAAGCCTCACCTCAACCTTCACCCCAAGACTAGGGGCAGGAATGATAGGAAGGCTGGGCTGGTAGCGGGGATGTCCCACCTACGTGCCTGGGGAGACAAGCGAGAGCAGGCTGGGGTCTCTGCTTTATACTCTTGTGAGGCACAGATAGAGGTTAGCATCCAGGTCCCACAAACATACGCTAGAACCCAGAATGTTTTCTTGATTTAAAAACACCTTCAGGCCTGGCACCGTGGCTCATGCCAGTAATCCTAGCACTTTGGAGGGCTGAAGCAGGAGGATTGCTTGAGGCCAGGAGTTTGAGACCAGCCTGGGCAACATAGGGAGACCCAGTCTCTACAAAAAATTTAAAAAGCCAAGCATTGGTCATGTGTGCCTGTAGTCCCAACTACTAGGGAGGCTGAGGTGGGAGGATCTCTTGAGCCTGGGAGACTGAGGCTGCAGTGAGCCGTGATTGTGCCACTGCACTCCAATCTGGCAACAGAGCAAGACCTTGTCTTTAAAAATAAAAATAAAAACATCTTTACAACATTCCTGTTTGTATTTTATAAACTCTTAAAATCTCAAAGCCTGAGCAGTTGATTCTAGAGCCGTAAAGCTCTGGTGGGTTGTGTGAAAGAACCCTGATTCACGCTCCTTTTATTGCAGTTGAGGGCGGGGCATGGGAAGGGCCTCAGTGCTGTGTGCCCTCTCTGTGACTCCGCTAGCATCTGTCATGGTGCTTCCTGGAAGAATGATGGTGTGCAGGCAGCAGAGATCAGCACCACCATGGTTTGCAGGCAGGCCTCCATCAGGTCCACTGTGGGGCATCTACCTCTAGTTCCATCAGCTTCCTAAAATCTGAAATACTTTTAGAGATCCGGAAACCAGAATAGGGCTTCTCCAAGTAGGAGATAATGTCAGCCTGATTTAATGCGGAATTGCAAAAATACTTGTTCAAACTGAGGCTATAGGAATACCAGCCAGAAGAACAAACAAATTCTTCAGGGAAGCATCCAACA
>NW_012104921.1:494900-497448 GCF_000951045.1 Mandrillus leucophaeus | reverse complement strand
CCTTGGCCTCCCAAAGTGTTGGGATTACAGATGTGAGCCACTGCAGCCAGCCTAAATTTGACATATTTTTAAAAAATTAATCATCTGGAGTAGACTGTGGCAATTTAGTCTCTAACAAAACATTTATAAAATGCCTGTCACCATGGTGCCTTGGTGTTGTTGATGCTTTTTTGTGAATAAGGGGAGATGTTTTAGAGAAATGCCTTTGGTTGGAGGAGTCAGAAAGGATGAAAACATTTGAGAGTATCTGTGAATGTCTTGTTGAGAACGTGCTCTCCAAAAGTGGAGTTCACGTTCAGATTTCGAAACATCTCTTTTCCTTTTGAAAATATGAAATGGAAAGCCTCGTTGCCAGAGAGTGAGGACTGGCCTGTGGGTCCGAGGGAACATGTGCAGCCGTTCCTCCATGGGAAGGCAGGCACTGAGGGTCGAGGGACCCAGGGCCTTCTCCAGCTTGGGAGCTCTAGCCAGGGCCGTGGTGAGTGATGAGAGTCTTGGATAGGAACAGTCCCCAGGAGTCAGCCAGTACCCCAGAAGGAGATGTGAATGTTATAGATCCAACAGTTCTGCCTCCAGGTTTTTTCTGGCTCCCACTAGCCCTGACCACTTTCCTCTTTCCTTTAAGGAGCCCTGTAGGTGCTATATTCATCCACCAGCATTCCTCACCACCAGGTCCCTCAGCTTTAACCCTATTCCTTTTGTTCCATTTTTTTGGGTTCCATTTTAGTCAGGAATAGTGACAGCAAGTTATGAGAAGCAAGAGAGATTTAGGGGGAAAAATGAGAATAATAACAGGCTCATTGACCTACCTCTGACTTTCATATTTAATTTTACATAAGCCTACATAACTTTAAGCAAACAGAAACTTTATGTTTTAGCCTACATAACTAATTCTACATAAACTTTAAGCAAAACCACAGCTGGGTATCCTGTTGTTCTCAGAATATGAGTGGGCCTTTAATGAAAACCGACTTTAAAAAAGATAACAGCCAGGCGCGGTGGCTCACGCCTATAGTCCCAGCACTTTGGGAGGCTGAGGCCGGCGGATCACCTTAGGTCAGGAGTTCGAGACCACCTGGCCAACATGGTGAAACCTCATTTCTACTAAAAATACAGAAATTAGCTGGGCGTGGTGGTACACACCTGTAACCCCAGCTACTTGGGAGACTGAGGCGGGAGGATTGCTTGAACCTGGGAGACGGAGGTTACTGTGAGCCAAGATCGTACCACTGCTCCCCAGCCTGGGCAACAGAGTAAGACTCTGTCTCAAAAAAAAAAAAAAAAAAGAGTCCCTTTCAGTGGCCTAATTAGCAAGAGACAAAATGTGAACAGGGCCAGGCACAGTGGCTCACTCTTGTAATTCCAGCACTTTGTGAGGCCGAGTAAGGCAAAGTGCCTCACTTTAGCACAGGGGTTCAAGACCAGTCTGGGCAAGATAGTGAAACCCCATCCCTCCAAAAAATAAAGAAATTAGATGGGCGTGGTGGCGCACCTATGGTCACAGTTAATTGGGAGGCTGAGGTGAGAGGATCACTTGAGCACGGGAGGTCGAGGCTACAGTGAGCCAAGATTGTGCCAGTGCACTCCAGTCTGGGCAACAGAGCAAGACCTTTTCTTCACCAAAAAAAAAAAAAAAGTGAACAGAAGACTAGACTATACTCCAAGAAGAATGTCTCCAGGACTATGCAGAATCTTCATAATGGTAGCCTTCGATATGGTAGTATTTTCTGGGGGAAATGTGAACACAGTGGCCCTTGGCCGCTTATCCAATTTGGTGGGAAATTAAAGTATGAATAGTAAGAAAGCAAGTTTTCCCACCCTACATATTTTATTAAAGAACACTTAGCTAGAATATGTTTTTAAAAAAGAAATAAAATGAGAAACCAAGGGATCTGAGACCCAAGCCTAGAGTTAGAAATTGTAGCTTCTAGGTTGGTCTCTGTCCTGGAATTCCTTTTGAGGTTCCATTTGAGTCTGTGCTGCTCAGTTTCTCACTTATTAAAGGATAATTTGATTGCCACTGTGGTGTTAAAATACTCATGACGGAAAAGTGTTTTATCATCCAGAGATCAAAATTCCAGTGTTGGGGCCGGGCGCGGTGGCTCACATCTGTAATCCCAGCACTTTGGGAGGCTGAGGCAAGCAGATCACTTGAGCTCAGGAGTTATAGAGACCAACCTGGCCAACGTGGCAAAACGTCATCTCTACTAAAAATACAAAAAAATTAGCTGGGTGTGGTGGCGCATGCCTGTACTCCCAGGTACTCAGGAGCCTGAGGCACAAGAATCCCTTGAACCCAGGAGATGGAGGTTACAGTGAGCCAAGATCACGCCACTCCACTCTAGCCTGAGCAATAGAGAGAAGCTGCATCTAAAAAAAAAAATAAAATTCCAATGATGGGACCATAAACATTTCAATCACTTTATTTATTTATTTATTTATTTATTTTCATTTTTATTTATTTATTTATTTTGAGACAGAGTCTTACTCTGTTGCCCAGGCTGGAGTGCAGTGGCCCCATTTCGGCTCACTGCAACCTCCTCCTCCC
>NW_012104921.1:488194-489665 GCF_000951045.1 Mandrillus leucophaeus | reverse complement strand
TTATTACGCCCTGCCTTCTTCATTCGTTTTCTCCTCATAATTATTTTTACGTCAGTCTGTCTGACAGAGAAGATAACTGAAGGAACAAGGCATTTATTTTGGGGTGGAGGTTTGGGGGCTGAGGAGGGAGGTGTCTAGCCGCTCCTGAGGAGCCTGGAAGCGGAGCAGTCAAGGCCAAGCTTTGGATTTAAATTCCAGCCTGGCATTTGCTAGCCATGTGGCTTTGGACTATGCTTTGAACCTGTTTGATCCTGGGTAAACTAAGGATAATATGTAACAACATACATCAGAGATTTACAGAGGGCTGAAACTCAACACAATGTCTGGAACAGGAGCATTCAACAAATGGTTGTTACTGTTATTATTATTGTCTGGGAGGACACCATTATTTTTGAGTTCAGGTCATTCTCTTGCCACATGACACTTGCTGTGTTCTCTAGCACTTAGTAGACTCCCTATCCCTTTGGTTAAAAAATGTAGCTGTTTCGTTTTTATCCCCACTTATCCTGTTAGCTTAACCAAGGTGAAACTAGGTATGTATATGTGAAGGTAACAATTTCTAATATGGATGCCAGTTTTAAATTTAATTTCAGAAATTCTGTACAGAAAACCTCATGCTTAGACTAATTTACACTGGGAAAACTCCAGGTTAAGCCACAAATTTTTACTGAATGTTAACATTTTTATAACTTTAAACTAATTTCCTTAATATAACCCTAGATAATGTTTAATTTGGATAAAGTACACATCATTTTGGATGAGATGGTGTTAAATGGCTGCATTGTGGAAACTAACAGGGCAAGAATTCTTGCCCCTCTACTAATTCTTGATAAGATGTCAGAAAGCTGAAAGGAAGCCTCTTCCAGACAAATGGATTTATCAGAAATGCGAGTACCGTGGAATACATCTCAACATCTGTAACCAAGAAGAATCTGGAAGACCACAATTACAAAATGGGGTATCCTTCCAAAGACATTATAAATCGGCGTTTCCCACAGTTCCTAAAAAGAAAACAAAGTGTACTTTAAAATATGTAAAAGAAAAAAAATTTTTTTAAACTGAGAGAGAAGTTTTATATTCTAATTGTAAACATATCTTTCCCACTTCTTTAAATTCTGTTGAGCGCCTAAGGGACCCTTATTGGTCTCTGCTTCTTTTTGCAAATCAAATTCAGGAATAGCAGGATGGTAGTGGGAAGAAAGTATGGCAGTTTTCTGTCAGCCAATAAAGTTTTAAAATTTAAACACAAGGCATTTTGAGTAATGCTGTTTTCTGAAGGCTGTCTTTTTTTTTCTTTTTTTGAGAGGGAGTCTGGTCTAGCTCTGTCACTCAGCGCATTCTCGGCTCACTGCAACCTCCACTTCCCGGAATCAAGCGATTCTCCTGCCTCAGCTTCTGAGCTGGGACTACAGGCATGCGCCACCACAAAAAATACAAAAATACAAAAAATTTTTGTATTTTTAGTAGAGAC
>NW_012104921.1:484083-485914 GCF_000951045.1 Mandrillus leucophaeus | reverse complement strand
CTGCACCCAGCCTCATTTCAATCACTGTAATTAAAAAGTTGATTTCAAGTGGCACTAATATTCTATGAGCCCTGCAATGTTCAATTCCAATCCACATTATGTGAAAATTCAGAAAGGTTCTTAGCTTTCTAGGTTGGGAGAAAATGGACTTCAGTAACTCCCTTCTTTGGGAGATTGTTTCTAGTTCATGTCAGCTCAACCTCTGGGGCCCATGAAAGAAAACAAGTTTCCTTAGGATCTTTAGAGTCAGTCAAGTTCATTATAGCCTGAAGGTAAGACCATCTTTCAATAGCCATTCTCAGCTCACTACATTAGTATACCAACAGTCTGGGCCCTTCTTACTTCCTCCTATTTCAAATGTCACCATTGCAGTGTGTTTATTCCATGGGCTTAGCATATAGGGTATTTTTTGGTCCCTGCTTACCTGGCATATGGTCTAAATGCCATTACTCTTGGCCTCACCAGGGTGTACAAGTTGCTCATAAACCAAATCAAGATGTAAACAACAGCTGGATTCTTATTTTAAAAGAGTCACATGATTCCAGGGGGAAATCAGCTTTCAGCCCTTTGCCTCACAGTGGATTTGGTCTGTAGTTTCCCCATATAGTGCCAGAAAGCTGCATGATTGTTAGTTTGAGTCAGATACACAGATACACAGGCAGTCACATGTCCACAGTATACAATGACCTCACTGAGCAACTCATGTTTCCAGGATGTTGGGAAATTGACTTGCTGGAGGACCTTGTCCTTGTAATGTGGGGATGTCAGTGGTTTATATGATTTAGCAGTAAATTCTGATCTGAATTTCAAAACAGTTGGGCAGTTGCTCAAGGCGACATCTGAACAGCGGATCATCTGCTTGCCGGAGATGGGGCAGGCCACAGAGCAGCTTGATCCCCAAACCAATTCATGGGTTAAAATTAGATTTCCTTGTATCTCAAAGGAAGTTGTCTTGGAGAAGGTGACATTTTCAAAGGCACTAAGGCTTTCATTGCCCTTAGTGAGTACAACAGGAAGGTTCTGTAGGCCATTTTTCACGTAGCCACCTGTGCTTCTCAGCCCTGCCTTTCTGTATATACCTGGCTGCCATTCCTACTTTGTCTCACCTAAGTTCTGGCTTCTGGGTCTAGTGAACAGGTTGGAGTCAAGGGCCTAACATTCCAGTCCCAGTTTGGCCATGGGACAAAGCAGTCGTCTGTATAATTGGAAGACATTATTAATAGGTATATCAGAGTGATGCTTTTTTTTTTTTTTTCTGGGTCACTTAAGGACAGTTCCCATGGGCCCCTGGAAAACAGTTTATTCTGCTGGAGGACTATTTGCACAGAGCTTAATGAGATATTCACACAGAGCCTAATAAAAACTTTAAAGTCATTCACCGTTTGTCCCTATTCTGTGTAGTTGCACTTCACTAAGCAAATATAGTGTAGACTTTGAACATCTGGTCTGGTTGAAAAAAATCAAGTGGGAACAATTCACTTTACAAAGATTTAATTTTGAACTCCCCTAGCGCATTGAATTACCTATTTGTTGAATGAAGTTTGTTTGAAACAATCTGTCAACTGTTTTTGTTTTTGTAACAGACCGTGATCCTGCTCTTTATAAGTAGATACAGAACTTCAGATATTAAGGTGTAGAATTGAGAAACATTCATTGTCATCATCTCATCCCAGTTCCCCTTCTTTCACAAAAGAAAAGTTAGGTATTCAGTTGAAGGGATTCTTGAGGGAAGTATTTAGTTCTTTCTAGTTTGCTAGACATCATAGTCTAACAATATTTTCTTCTTTCCTGATGCCCCATGCTAACTTTCCAGTAAGAACACCTGTAAGCC
>NW_012104921.1:472026-481808 GCF_000951045.1 Mandrillus leucophaeus | reverse complement strand
CCATGTTGGCCAGGCTGTTCTTGAACTCCTGACCTCAAGTGATCCACCCACCTCGGCCTCCCAAATTGCTGGAATTACAAGCATGAGCCACCGTGCCCAGCCAAGACGTGTTTTTTGTTGTTGTTGTTGTTGTTGTTGTTGTTGTTTTGTTTTTTAAGAGAAGCGGGTCTTGCTGTGTTGTCCAGGCTGGACTGCAGTGGCTATTCACAGGCATGATCATGTTGTACTACAACCTTGAACTTTCCTGGCCTAGCTTTAAAATCTTTATAATGTGGGGCTGGTGCAGTGGCTCACACCTGTAACCCCTGCACTTTGGGAGGCTGAGGAAGGAGGATCACTTGAGGCCAGAAATTCAAGACCAGCCTGGGCAACACAGACCTCGTCTCTACAAAAAATACAAAAATTAGCCAGGCGTGGTGGCACATACCTGTAGTCTCAACTACTTGGGAGTCTGAGGCAGAAGGATTGCTTGAGCCCAGGAGTTCAAGTCTGCAATGAACTATGATCGTGTCACTGCACTCCATCCTGTCTCGAAAATAAAGAAGTCTGAGTGCGGTGGCTCAGGTCTGTAATCCCAACACTTTGGGGGGCCAAGGTAGGAGGATTCCTCGAGCCCATTAGTTCAAGACCAGCCTGGGCAACACAGCAAGACCACATCTCTACAAAAAATAAATAATTAGCCAGGTGTGGTGGCTCATGCCTGTAATCCTAGCACTTTGGGAGGCCGAGGCAGGTGGATCACTTGAGGTCAGGAGTTTGAAACCAGCCTGGCCAACATGGTAAAACCTTGTCTCTACTAAACATACAAAAAATTAGCCAGGCATGGTGACAGGCACCTCTAATCCCAGCTACTCGGGAGGCTGAGGCAGTAGAATTGCTTGAACCCGGGACGCAGAGGTTGCAGTAGGCCGAGATCATGCCACTGCACTCCAGCCTGGGCAAGAGTGAGACTGTCTCTAAAAATAAATAAATAATTAATTAAAAAGTTAGCCAGCTGTGGTGGTGAGCACCTGTACTCCTAAGTACTCATGAGGCTGAGGTGGGAGGATTGATCAAGCCCAGGAGTTTGAGACTGCAGTAAACTATGATCACAATGCTGCACTCCAACCTGGGTAATGGAGTGAGGCCCTGCCTCAAAAAAACCAAATCAAAACAAAAAAACTTTTATAACATGTACCTAACAAAGATTGCAGAGTTAAATTTTATTTGCCAGTTTGTAAAAGCCTTTGATACTCATTTTAAGGGCACTTAGTAATTACAGTGCCATTATGTAATTAATTCTATAGAGAACATTACTTTCAGATAATGGGTGGTCAGACATTGAGAGTCGCTACAGCTATCTTTTATGCCCCCTTTTTTGTTTGTTTTTTGGAGACAGCATCTCCCTCTGTCTCCCAGGCTGGAGTGCACTGGTGTGATCACACCTCACTGCAGCCTCTACCTCCTGGGTGCAGGTGATCCTCCCACCTCAGCCTCCAAAGTAACTGGGACCACAGGCGCACACCTGCTCCACCCAGCTAATTTTTGTATTTTGTTGTAGAGATAGGGTTTCGCCATGTTGCCCAGACTGGTCTCAAATTCCTGCGGTCACGTGATCCATCTGCCTTTGCCTCCCAAAGTGTTGGGATTACAGGCCTGAGCCACTGTGCCCAGTCTTTTTATGCCACATTTTAAAGGGTTTGCTTATTAATAAGCTTACTGTTAATGAAATGTAGTTCAAAGTTTAAAAGTAGAATGCAGTCAGACACGGTGGCTCACGCCTATAATCCCAGCACTTTGGGAGGCCAAGGTGGGTAGATCATTTGAGGTCAGGAGTTCAAGACCAGCGTGGCCAACATGGTGAGACCCTGTCTCTATTAAAAATACAAAAAATTATCCGGGCATGGTGGCACATGCCTATAATCCCAGCTACTTGGGAGGCTGTGGTAGGAGGATCACTTGAAACCAGGAGGCAGAGGTTGCAGTGAGCAGAGATCGAGATCATGCCACTGCACTCCAGACTGGGCAACAGAGTGAGACTCCGTCTCAAAAAAAAAAAAAAAAAAAAAAAAGTGGAATGCAAGAAAATGTCTCTGTACAGATAGGCATTAATCCTTCTCTTCCTCCCTTTTACTCCTTTAACCCCTTCTCCTGCAATGTCTTGAAGTAAATTACTGTCATTACAGAAGAGTAATGCACTGCATGCCCCCAAAACCTTTCTATATGCTTTTGCTACCCAGTTAACAGAATATACACAACTGTCTTAGGCGAAAGTATGTACAATAATCCCTCTCTTATCCACTGTTTCGCATTCTGTGGTTTGTGTTACTCATGGTCAACTGAGGTCCCAAAATATTAAATAGAAAATTCCAGAAATAAACAATGTATAAGTTTTAAACTGCATGCCATTCTGAGTAGTGTGATAAAATCTTTCACCGTCCCACTTTGTCCTGCTCGGTCCTGCTCCATCTTGCCTGGGAGGTGAATCGTCCCTTTGTCCAGCATAGGCATGCTGTATACACTCCCCACTTGACAGTCATTTAGTAACTGTCTTGGTTACCAGATGGACAGATCAAGAGAAGGGTGAGTACAGTACAATAAGGTCTTGAGGGAGAGAGACTACATTCATATATATTCATCTATATATAATTCTTTTTTTTTTTTTTTTTAAGACAGAGCCTTGCTCTGTTGCCCAGGTTGCAGTGCAGTGGCATGATTACGGCTCACTGCAGCCTCAACCCCCTGGGCTCGAGCGATCCTCCCATCTCAGCTTCCCAGGTAGCTGGGACCACAGGTGTGTGCCACCCTACTGAGCTAATTTTTCTTATTTTTTGTAGAGACGAGGTCTCCATATGTTGCCCAGGCTGGTCTTGAATTCCTGGGCTCAAGCGATCCTCCTTACCTCAGCCTCCGAAAGTGCTGGGATTACAGGCATGAGCTACGACACCTGGCCATCTTTTGTTTTTTAAGAGATGGGGTCACTGTTAGGCTGGATTTGAACTCCTGGGCTCAAGCCATCCTCCTGCTCAGCCTTCCAAGTAGCTGGAGCTATAGGTGCACACCACCATGCCCAGCTTCCACATAACTTTCTTACAGTATATTGTAATAATTGTTCCATTATTGTTAATCTTAGTGTGCCTAATTTATAAACTTTATCATAGGTATGTATGTATAGGAAAAAACATTCTCTCTCTCTCTCTCTCTCTCTATATATATATATAGGATTTGGTACTATCCTCAGTTTCAGATATCCACTGGGGGTCTTAGAACTTATCCCCCAAGAATAGGGAGGTCTATATACATGCATGTAGGGGTGGGAGGTCAGGTACAGTGAAGAAAGTAGAAATCTTTTTTCTTTAACTATAGACAGGGTCTCACTATGTTCCCCAGGCTGATCTCAAACTCCTGGACTCAAACAATCCTCCCACCTCAGCCTCCCAAAGTGCAAGGATTACAGGCATGAGCTACCCTGCCCAGCCAAAATCTATTTTTGGTATATTAAGATACAGTCCCAGCCTATGGAATGATCCAATAGTTCATTCTTCAGTGACACTCCAGCCTCTAAAATAGGACATAAATGCATAAATGCATTTTTTTTTTCCTTTTTGAGACAAGAGTCTTGCTCGGTTGTCCAGGCTGAAATGCAGTGTCATGATCTCAGCTCACTGCCACCTCCACCTCCCGGGTTCAAGCAATTCTCCTGCCTCAGCCTCCTGAGCAACTGGGATTACAGGCGTGTGCCACCACACTGGACTAATTTTTGTATTTTTAGTAGAGATGGGGTTTCATCATGTTGGCCAGGCTAGTTTCAAAACCCTGACCTCAAGTGATTCGCCCGCCTTTGGCTTCCCAAAGTGCTGAGATTACAGGTGTGAGCCACCGCGCCTGGCCAAATGCACATTTCAGAGACACATCATTCAGCACTGTTCTGTTTGGTTTGTCTGTGTATTGTGGGCAGCAGGCAATGGAGCCTTTTTTTATCCTCTTCTAAAAATCCACTTGCAGTATCAAGGTTTGTATCTGTAAAAATGCAGAAAGTCAATAGAGGACTCCAAACCCAAGTTGTTTTTGGACTCGTTCAGGAAGGCAAAAGGAAGGCTTCAACCTGTGGGAACAATGAGTGGTTTGTGTGTACAGATACACCTTTGTATCAAGTAGCCAAGGTCTGGGGAAAGCCCAGTCTAGACCAAAGTGCTACGAAGGCCTTTCTGAGACACAGTAGTTGGGAAACACTGTCCTAGTTGGTAGGTACTTAATCACTAGCACATTCAGGTAACTGCTGAAACTGGTACACCACAGTAGCTAGGGAGTGAACAAAATTAATTTTGGGGTCACACCAAAATAGTAGTTGAATTACATCTTGGCACAGATTTTAGAACCTTGAGAGAATAACAGTTGAAAAAAAAATAGTTGGTAGGTATCATAGGAAACAATATTTAAGAACTTACAGTTGAGGTGGAGACCCCAGTAGATGTCTCAGAACACTTGACTCATGCGTATCTGTACTTACAGGCTGTGTCTCCATCTAACTTCACTAAGATGCTTTAAGTGACTTTTCATAGTTACATTTGGTCAGCCTTACCTTGTTCTTAGATTTTTTCTGAGGAAGGCTCCTAATATTTCAAAAACAGCTACGATTGTATGTAAACTTTGTTTTTATTTGAGTTTCACTCTTGTTGCCCAGGCTGGAGTGCAATGGCACGATCTCGGCTCACTGCAACCTCCGCATCCTGGGTTCAAGTGATTCTCCTGCTTCAGCCTCCAGAGTAGCTGGAATTACAGGTATGTGCCATCACGCCCGGCTAATTTTTGTATTTTTAGTAGAGACAGGGTTTCACCATGTTGGTCGGGCTGGTCTCAAACTCCTGACCTTAGTTGATCCACCCTGCTTGGCCTCTTAAAGTGCTGGGATTACAGATGTGAGCCACCGTGCCCTGCCCGATTTTATGTAAAGCTATCAACTTATCTGCTGTAGTCACTTGCTAGACCAGGGTTCAGCAAGCTTTTTCTGTAAAGGGCCAAATAGTAAATATTTTAGGCTTTGTGGGCCATATGGTCTCTGCCAACTACTCAATTCTGCCATTGTAGTGCAAAAGCAACCATGTAAATGAATGAACGTGGCTGTGTTTGTGACACTGAAATTTAAATTTCATAATTTTCACATAAAATATTATTATTTTGATTTTTTTTTCCCCAACAATTTAAAAATTTTAAAGTCACGCTTAGCCATAGGCCATTCAAAAACACGCAGCAGGCCATAGTTTGCTAACCCTGGTGCCAGGCTAGTCTTGGTAAAAGCTGACTACTGATAGATATCTTAGAGACTAGTAATTATAGCAGAAGGTATCTCTTATAGGAAGAGAATTTGCCTTTTAAACAGTCAGTATTGGGCAATTTCAAACATGCTTTTGGTTCCTTAAAAAACGTGTGAGCCAGGTGTGGTGGTACACATCTGTAATCCCAGCTACTCCGGAAGCTGTGGTGGGAGGATTGCTTGAACCTAGGAGTTTGAGACCAGCCTGGGTAACACAGCAAGACCCTGTCTTTAAGAAAAAAAAAAAAAGAAGCTATTTGGCTAAATCAGGCCTAGTGTCATTCCTTTCACCTATAAGCACAGATATGGTAATAACTGGAATTTGGAAAATCCACTTTGGAATTTGGAAATACAGTCCCTTCTTCAAAACCACAAAACAGCAGTATCTTTGTGTTTTCTTTTGACACTAACACAACATTTAAAAATCATTCTTGGATCTTTCTTACATCCTCACTTTACATATCCCTGCAGATACAATAGTTGTGGATCTGGTGTTTTTTAAAACAATTAACACAAGCAACTGGTCAGTTCTAGCTGAGGCATACTTTAAAACTGAACCCAACCATTGGATCACAAGTGTGTGAATATATATTTCTTCTAGTCTTTCAATTTTAATAACCATATTTACTATAGAAAAACACATTTCTTTATGTAGTAATTTCAGAAAACTTTGGATGATTCAAAATGACAAGTACATGGTAAAGCTCTGAAGTCTGATGATTGCACTGAAATAGTCACACGACACAGTTTTGTACGCTGCAAACATTTTAATCATTATTGTTGAGCATACATTTTGGAAATTTTTTACTTCAAACGGCAACAAGTTAAATAAATGTTTATAATATACAAAGAAAATACAACCAAAAGTAAAACTTGCTTTAAGTGTGCCTTGCACTTAGACCAGTGTTTTCCCCCCTTAATACATCTTTATTTTTGAGCTGCACAAACACACTTAAGACTTTGATCTTCATAGTACGGCATTTAGCAAATAAAAATATACTCCCACCTTAAAGAAATAAAAGGTTGGTGCATGATTATATGCCAAACAAAGAGAGAACACTAGAATACTCTTGATAGTGCAGGCATCATTAAAAAGGAAAAGAAAAAGCTTGAGATGCTCATTAATTCTCTATGTTTTAAGGAAGCAGGATTTTTGACCAAGTAGCTTAAAAGCCAGCAAAACAGGGATCAGTGACGGCAACTGTAGTGTATGGAGTATGAAATGACAAACTTTACACAAATACACTGTTAGAAATTTACCAGTGAACACTGAAGATCTGAGAAGCTGCTCTTTGGAACAGTCAAGTAGGACCACCTTATTCCAGTCACATAAGCCCTTGTAAAGTAACACAGTGTTCTGTGCTATATACTTGCTGGCTGGGTAGTTACAGGATTTGTTTTGTCATTAGCAGCTAACAAACTTATTCCACATGTTCTTAAAGCCTTAATGGTGGAAAAAAAGGCAAGTGTCATTAGCGTGGAGGATCATATACTTCTCTGCACATAAACACAAGAGGCTTCACTAGTATTTTTAAAGTCTCTGATGTCTCCCATTGCACTTCAAAGCTCAATTGAGATGAAAGCCTTTCTCCATTGTAGCAGCTAGCAGGCGCTCTCTCATGATCTCCTCGGAAGAATATTCAGGCAACTTAAGGTAATGCACACATGTATTGACTGATGGATAGCTTGCATCAGTAGCGTCAACCTACAGCAAGAAAGCAAACACAACAGAAGACCATGAGTTTAAATACTTCTTTCTTTCAAAAGTAAAGTAACTAAATTTCATTTGGATTCCCAATTAGCCACAGAGCTTGTACCTTGCGTACAACCGTGAGCCTGGGATGCAGGTTAGCCAGTCCACCTGGGGGTAGAGTTGAACAACCAGTGGTAAACTGCAAGAATGCTTTCCTTTCATCAGAAGACATGCCACATAAAACCCTCACAAACCTCAGGAAACCAGGGCTAAAAGAACAAAAATATAGTTATACTGAGTTGACTGCAGATTTAAATGAAAATCACTACCACTACTTTGTAAGCCAGCAACAAGCCCCCTAAAAAACAATATCCTCACACCAGAAGAACTACACATCTAGAGACTCTTGGGTAAGTATGAAATGGGCTAAGACAAGCTACTTTAAAAATATCCCTGGCCAGGTGTGGTGGCTCATACCTGTAATTCCAGCACCTTGGGAGGATGAGGCGGATGGATCACCTGAGGTCAGGAGTTTGAGACCAGCCTGATGAACATGGTGAAACCCCATCTCTACTAAAAATACAAAATTAGCTGGGCATGGTGGCACATGCCTGTAATCCCAGCTACTTGGGAGGCTAAGGCAGGAGAATCGCTTGAAACTGGGAGGCAGAGGTTTCAGTGAGCTGGGATTATGCCATTGCACTCCAGCCTGGACAACAAGAATGAAACTACATCTCAAAAAAAAAAAAATATCCCTCAAAGCCTGTCTTGCACTTATAAATTGTAAGAACTAAAAAATACTGATGGTGTATGGGGTCCATCTATTATGCAACAAAGTCAGTAAATCATAAAAACATAGGATGCATTTGCAAAATCATTCCAAATATGGATGAATATACCAAAGGGGATCTGAAATAATCAATTTTTTTTCCAGCAAAATAATTATCTTGTGATAAATTTGTGTAATGAAATAGTAAATGAACTATATGCCAGAACATGGATAAATCTCATGATCATGTTACTCAAAAGAAACCAGACCACAAAGAAAACAGACTACATGATTTTACATTAAAAGTTCAAAAGCAAGCAAAACTGATCAACATATGGTGATTAACAGAAAAGAATATCGTGGGAAGGGGGATTTTTGAAGTTGCTTCATATTCTGGATACCAATTATATAGGTGTGTTCATTTTGAGAAAATCCTCTAAACTGTATATATGACGTGTGTACTTATCTGTTATATTCAATAAAAAGTTTAATATAAATGTAGTGTAGCCTAACAGCTTACAATTTACCAAATTTTAAAAATGAACAATTAAAACACAATGAGAAAAGGAATCAACATCAACCATGATGTCAGTTGTCTTTTTTTTTTTTTTTTGAGATGGAGTTTCACTCTTGTTGCCCAGGCTGGAGTGCAATAGCACGATCTTGTCTCACTGCAACCTCCACTTCCTGGGTTCAAGTGATTCTCCTGCCTCAGCCTCCCGAATAGCTGGAATTACAGGCGTCTGCCACCACGCCCAGCTAATTTTTGATATTTTTAGTAGAAACAAGGTTTCACCATGTTGGCCAGGCTGGTCTCAAACTCCTGACCTCAAGTGATCCGCCTGCCTTAGCCTCCCAAAGTGCTGGGATTACAGGTGTGAGCCACTGCGCCCGGCCTGATATCAGTTGTCTTTTTGTATCCTCCCAGCCTTATCAATGGCTATGCATTCTGGTCACTGTGAGACACCACTGCTTTCTCACTTACTTTATGAATGTAATTCATTGAGTTATAGTTTACTTTAGAGAACCTGTCACTTGATTTGGGGAATATAAATAATTTTGTTGATCTTAGAAAACAGTATCACATACCTGTCACGTGTATAACCCAGCTTAGGTTCAGTGTAATTGATAATATCTTCTGCTGCCCAGGATGGTGACTGGTTTCCACAAAGAATCATTTGGACTTCTTCATGGCTGAAGGAACTTAACTTCTCCATTGGAAAAACTTTATTAAACCCATCTACATCATACATGTACAGAAACACAAAAAACATACAACTCAGTTTCCAAGTTATAATTCCAAAATACCAAATTTCAAACCAAAATACCCATTATTAAAATCAATCTAAGTATCTATCAAGGAATGAATGTGTAAAGAAAATGTGGTATATATACACAATGGAATACTATGCAACCATGAAAAAGAATGAAATCTTTTCATTTGTAGGAACATGGGTGGAACTGGAGGTCATTATATTAAGTGAAAAAAGCGAGGCACAGAAAGACAAGTATCACATATTCCCACTCATATGTGGGAACTTAAAAAGTTGATCTTGGCCAGGCAAGGTGTCTCACACCTGTAATCCCAGCACTTTGGGAGGCCGAGGCAGGCAGATCACCTGAGGTTGGGAGTTTGAGACCAGCCTGACGAACATGGAGAAACCCCATCTCCATTAAAAATACGGAATTAGCCGGGTGTTGTGGCACATGCCCGTAATCCCAGCTACTCAGGAGACTAAGGCAGGAGAATTGCTTGAACCTGGGAGGTGGAGGTTGCAGTGAGCCGAGATCATGCCATTGCACTCTTAGCCTGGGCAACAAGAGCAAAAACTCCGTCTTAAAACAAACAAACAAACAAACAAACAACAAAGTTGATTTCATAAAGGTAAAGAAAAGAATGATATCAGAGGCTGGGAGTGTTGCATGTGGAGGTGGATGAAGAGAGGTAGTTTAATGAGTACAAACTTATAATTAAATAAAAGGAGTAAGTTCTAAGGTTTTCTAACATAGTAGGGTGACTATAGTTA
>NW_012104921.1:434770-471181 GCF_000951045.1 Mandrillus leucophaeus | reverse complement strand
AAAAAAAAAAAAAAAAAGAAATCCCTGCTTATTACAAATGTGGAGAGAGAGAGAACATTCAGTTGCTATGGTCAGTATGCAAATTCTTGTTACTACTCAGTCTGGAGTTCACCAGCAGTTTCTGTCATACAAGTCAGGCAAAACTGTGTTCTCATTTTCAAAAGTAATTTACCATATAATATACTCGTTCCCATCATGATTCTTTCATGGTTTAATTCATCCTGATCAAGTAATCTAGAATGTATGCAACCTATGTCCACTTTCTTTCTTTCTTTCTTTGTTGAGGCAAGGTCTCCCTCTGTTGCCCAGGCTGGAGTGTAGTGGCACAAACATGGCTCACTGCAGCCTCAGCCTCCCACGCTCAGACTATTCTCTCACTTCAGCCTCACAGGTAGCTGGGACCACAGGCACATGCCACCACATCTGGCTAATTTTTTAAAAAATGTTTTGTAGAGATGGGGTCTTGCCGTGTTGCCCAGGCTGGTCTTGAAGTCCTGGGTTCAAACGATCCTCCTGCTTCAGCCTCCCAAAGTGCTGAGATTATAGGCGTGAGCACCACCACACCCGACAACCAGCAATTCTTTTTTTTTTTTTTTTGCGACAGAGTTTTGCTCATCACCCAGGCTGGAGTGCAATGGCGTGATCTCGGCTCACCGCAACCTCGCCTCCTGGGTTCAAGCGATTCTCCTGCCTCAGTCTCCCGAGTAGCTGGGATTACGGGCATGCGCCACCATGCCCAGCTAATTTTGTATTTTTAGTGGAGATGGGGTTTCTCCATGTTGGTCAGGCTGATCTTGAACTCTCAACCTCAGGTGATCTGCCCGCCTCGGCCTCCCAAAGTGCTGGGATTACAGGCGTTAGCCACTATGCCCAGCCAACCACCAGCAATTCTTGACCATAATTTCAACTGTCTCAAAGGAGAGCAATTATGCTAAAAATCCTTTAAAATTACCTCTAAAGGCTTCCATTTGTTTCTGAATACCTGTATGCATACAAAAGTCAAACATCAAATCCACATATTCTTCTGCATTATCCATTGTTATCATCTGCAAAAGAAAATCTGTCAGTATCTAGAAATATTTCAGGAGTGTCTAGTACAACTGGCTTTGCTAAGAGGATATTTCAGAACTTTTTTACCTCATCTTCACCACTTGGCTTGAGATCCACAGCTGTGAAACCATATATTCTTGAGGAAGGGCAAAACTGGAAATTTAAACTGGGAGGACAAAAAAGATTAAATTAACTGACATGCAGCTACTACTAAGGGTGTTTAATTTTTATAACATGACTATCATCTGCCATCAGTGGGTACAAGAGAAAAAATTAAATAAATATAATAACATGGCTATCAAAACCATAATTCCCAGCCCCCTCCTCCTCCAACAAAATCAGTACACCAGCTTAGAAGAAGTTGAGGCCTTTTTAAATGCAATATTCTATGGACAAAATCTACTAGGCCAGCTGTTACCAAATCTGTCTGGCTTTGCGAAGATTGCATGAAACCACCTTTCTATATTTTACTTCTAACTTATGGCACAAAATTAATTAACTAAAAATTTTGCAATTAATTATGATGGCAATGTTTATAAGTCTTTTAGGAAGAAACTGTTGCTTCACTGAAGTCAATCATGCTATGTACAAAAATATGCATTAAAAAAAAAACCTTGACTATATAACCATTTATCAAACACAGCTTACCAACATTATCAGCAAACATTAAAAAAAAAAAAAAAGGCCTTGCAGTTAACCTAAAATCACAGCTGAAGATATGATAATTACCTGTACATAAAGTAACAGAGTTTTATCAAAAGATCTGCAGCATCTCAGCTACTACAGCCATTGGTGATAAAGCTGACATTCCAACCAATTTTTGAGCTTTGCAAAGTGGGCCATATATTAGCAGATGAATTTGTCAAAATATTGTTGACTCTAGACATTTTACACAGGCATATAAATTCACACTGGCTAAGTCAGGTAATCTTCTAAAGGTTTGATGATCAATAAACTAATATTCTAGTATTCCGAGTGTTGTCTTTATAATATTAAATCAAGGTTCAAGTCGATCATCAGTATTTCCTACAGCATATTACTGTTTTTGACAGACTGTTTTCTCATATATTGCAAATCAGTGAGGACAAAGAAACAAAAGCTTTAGAACTTACTCATCCATTGTATTGAAGAATGTACATATAATGCTTACCCTAAATCCTCTATGCTAAGTGGAGGCCCAGAACCTGATGGATTCTTCAGCACTAGTTCCTGTAATTTTGTGTTCTTCTCATCTTCAGAAAGACCTTTGTTGCTTAAAATTTGGCGCCTCTTGATAGCAAGGTCTTTAATTTCTTTTAAAAATCTGGCTCTGTGTGGGTTTACTAATTCAAAGTCTTCCCAAGTCAAAATTCCATTAAACCAAGCCGGGGGTTTTGGTTTAGGGGGATCAAGAATAAATTCTGATTTTGAATCCTCTTCAAAGCTTCCTACTGAGAGTGAATCATGACCTTCTTCTGTAGAAGCTTCAGACTGACTTTCAGTACAGTGTAAGTCTCTATCACCTCGTGACTCATAAATCAGTTTACTCATATTGCTTTTAATGTCACCCATACACATAAGTTTAAAAAAAGGTTTAGAAATAGGTAAGTCCACAAGTCTATTGTCTTGAATGCATTTGGCCAAGAAAATTCCAAGGAAATGAAACAGTTTTGTGATCCTTTCAAGCTCATCACTATCCTGTGGAAATGGTGCCGTGAACAGTCCACATGACCTCTGCACGTAATATCCAGGAGGTTTCAATCCACCTCCAAGATCAACCTAATTTTTTAGAGGGTGAAATGCAAATAAAATTAAACAAAAGGTAATAGAAACTAAGCCTATCATCATCTAAGAAAAAAATCCATAAACTAAACATCTTCATGAATTTGGCTATCTAAAAGTATGTAATTTTATTAAATAGCTTTTGGTGACTAAATTTTATCGCTTTAGAAATATTTTAGTTGTATCAAGATTATTCAATAATAAAAGTAGAGTCAGAAACCTGGCTTATGTTCTGAACACATAACCTATTTTTAACACTTTTGAAAACAGAGTCACAACTCAAGTCACAAAATAAGAAATATTCTTACGTGACGAGATTCATCATCTGGAAAATTATCATCACAAAGCCAAGCTCCCAAGTCAGTTCTCTGGAATTCCGCTGCCACCAGAGCATAAAACTCTAATGTGGGTCCCAAGCCAGTTCCTTCTTCTCCTAAAAACTCAACCTAAAATATGAACAAATAAATTGTGGGTTAAAATAAACTTAAAGTTTGGGGTATTTTTAAAATAATCTAATTCTTGCCAAAATTTATCATATCTGATCCAGTAATATACCTTTTTTCAAAATAGCAGTGTATATATTATAAACAGCATAGGAGTGTTATTGTAATTTTTCTGAAGAGTCCACTTGTACACTATTACATGCTTAAGCACTGTGCCAAGCATCATTCACACATTTACTTCTCACGACAACCCTGCAAAATAATTCTCTCCTTTTTACACCAAAGGAAACCAAATCTCACATAAGGAGGTGAAATAATTTGCTTGAAGAAATGATGGTGTACAGATTTTTGTGTGTGTCTGTGTGACACCAAAGCCTAAACTCTTCCACTTTTTTACTTTTCTTGAGACAGAGTTTCACTCTTATTGCCCAGAGTGGAGTGCAATGACACAATCTCAGCTCACTGCAACCTCTGCCTCCCAGGTTCAGGCAATTTTCCTACCTCAGCCTCCCAAGTAGCTGGGATTATGGCATGCACCACCATGCCTGGCTAATTTTGTATTTTCAGTAGAGACAGTTTTACTGTGTTGGTCCGACTGGTCTCAAACTCTTGACCTCAGGTGATACACCCACCTCGGCCTCCCAAAGTGCTGGGATTACAGGCATGAGCCACTGCGCCTGGCCTCTTCTGCTTATTTCTGAGTTAAAGACACTTTAAATCATTTTTGCAACAGGAAGAGCATGGACAAAAACCTTTAAAGTGATTGCATAAAGTATCATAAAAACTATAGCATATGGTTAAAAAAAAAAGATTATCTAAATTAGAAGAATGTAAGCAGCTGGGCATGGTGGCTTATGCCTGTAATCCCAGCACTTTGGGAGGCCGAAGCAGGTGGATCACTTGAGCCCAAGAGTTTGAGACCAGCCTGGGCAACACAGTAAGAACTTGTCTGTATTAAAAAAAAAAAAAAGAAGAAGAAGAAGAAGAAGAACGTAAGGGTAGGAGGAATAACACAATGGAAAGTCTGTATATAAAGTGAAAGACGTAAAGCTTTGGACATCTTCTAGAGATGTATCATATTTCTTGCAATTAGTTTATGATCCAAAAGTTAAAAACAAACCAATTGGTTTCACCCCTGTGACAGGAGAGGTATTTCCACTCTTCCTCATATAGGGAATACTGTGTATACGAAATATAACCAACAATGTCCACAGTAACATTTCTAAACTAAATATATTAAATTTCATACTGCCATTTGCTATAACATCTCTCAACACAGACCAGTGATATAATACCAAGCACAATTTAAGTGAAACAATATTACAAAACCAAGTGCTCCCAAAATATCCAACAGTGCAGTTTAATATAAGGGTCAAAAAGAATCCCTTGTGAGTACTATTATTTTAGTCCAACTTTGTTATGAAATACGTAGAAGCCCTCAGGCAGAACAAGCACTTTGCCGCCTCAAGAGTGGAGATCTTCTTTGTTGCTCATTAATGGCGCAAGACCTAACCCCTAAGGAGGTGGACTGACATCCTCTTACGAAAAAGATGCTCTGCCAGAGAAGGCTTCTGCTGACAGAATAGGAAAACCCCTCTTCATGTTTACCTACCACAGTTTTTAATGCAGTGAAGACACAATGGGCTGGTTCCCTAAGTGTCATTCCTGTTCCCTAAATCTAATTTTATGAGATTACCTCAAGAACTGATTTCCGATCTGCATGTATTTGCATGACATTCTCAGCCCATTCCATCAGTGATTCGCCACGTGGAACTTTTACTCTTTCATGCTTGAGACGACCAACTCTAAACTCTCCAGGGTCATCTCGCCTAACACTGCTTGTGGTTCTCGTTCGTTCCACAGTGGCTTCACGTCGGTTTTGTAACCACACTATTGCTCTGAAATAGAAAAATATCTATGAGCTGCAGCATACATTAACAGCTGAATGTACTACTAAACCAGCAACAGAATTCAAAGATTTAAGAAATTAAAAAATAGTATTTTATCAGGTGATTTTTAAAACACAGTAATCTTTTTTGTTACATAAATTGCGTCCTTTCACAAGTAAAAATATATGAAACTCCTTTTATTATAATCTGCCTTAAGCAAACTGAGAAAGTACTGGGTCGGTGTCTTCCCTCCTTATTTTAGCAGTTCAATAAAAATAAAAATCTGTTGTCCAGCCCCCAACATCATTCAAAAAAAGGACAAATGTTTCCTATCGGAGAAATTTAAAAATGATTAAGCTATCTTTCAGACTGAAAGCTGTCAGGCCTCTGAGCCCAAGCTAAGCCATCATATCCCCAGTGACCTGCACATATACATCCAGATGGCCTGAAGCAACCGAAGATCCACAAAAAAAGTGAAAATAACCTTAACTGATGACATTCCACCATTGTGATTTGTTTCTACCCCACCCTAACTGATCAGCGTACTTTGTAATCTACCCCACCCTTAGGAAGGTTCTTTATAATCTCCCCCACCCTGAAGAAGGTTCTTTGTAATTCTCCCCACCCTCGAGAATGTACTTTGTGAGATCCGCCCCCTGCCCCCAAAACATTGCTCTGAACTCCACCGCCTGTCCCCAAACCTGTAAGAACCAATGATAATCCCACCACCCTTTGCTGATTCTCTTTTCGGACTCAGCCTGCCTGCACTCAGGTGAAATGAACACCCATGCTGCTCACACAAAGTCTGTTTGATGGTCTCTTCACATGGACACGAGAGACAAAGGCCACCATCAATTATAATTTTAAAACAATTTTTCTTTTCTGTTTTTTTGAGATGGAGTCTTGCTCTGTCACCCAGGCTGGAGTACAGTGGCATGATCTCAGCTCACTGCAACCTCCCTATCCCAGGTTCAAGTGATTCTCCTGCCTCAGCCTCCCCAGTAGCTGGGATTACAGGTACGTGCCACCATGCCTGGCTAATTTTTGTATTTTTAGTAGAGACGGGTTCTGCCATGTTGCCCAGGCTGGTCTTGAACTCCTGGCCTCAACTGATCCACCCGCCTCAGCCTCCCAAAGTGCTGGAATTACAGGCATGAGCCGCCACACCCGGCCACATTTTCTTTTTTTTAATAACAATCCATTTATGGTGGGAGGAAGAACCAATAATTAGGAATAAGAAGCTGAAGGTTCTATTCTCATGTGTGCTACTATTTTTTCATGATCTTAGGTAAATTAACTAAGTACGTGCAGAATCAATTTCCTCATTTATAAAACAGAAATTATTATCAATGCCAGTTATCACAACATGCCTATAGTTCTATGTATATAAATGCTTTGTAAATGGCATTAAATGGTACAAAAATGTAACTATCAAGGAAGAAACACAGTTTAAATTATAACTTTTTTTAACAATTATTTTGGAAGAGTACTTAAGGTAAACAATCATTCAACAAAATATTTATTGAGCACCTACAGTGAGTGAGTCTTGCTCTGTCGCCCAGGCTGGAGTGCAATGGTGCAATCTCGGCTAACTGCAACCTCTACCTCCCGGGTTCAAGCAGTTCTTATGCCTCAGCCTCCTAAAAAGCTGGAATTATGCCCAGCTAATTTTTGTGTTTTTTTTTGTAGAGATGGGGTTTCGCCATGTTGTCCAGGCTGGTCTCGAAATCCTGGCCTCCAGTGATGTGTCTGCCTTGGCTTACCAAAGTGCTGGGATTATAGGCATGGGCCACTGTGCCCAGCCTGGAAACAGAAACTTTTTAAATGTTTTCTTTTTTTTCAGTAAATTATTTCTTCCATGATTATTCAGAGGGACTATCTTCAAACCAGTACAAATATTTCGTAAATAATATCAGACCATTTTCTAACCAATTGAGTAATCTGTTGCACAATAAGCCATCGCACATCTTTCAGCAAGAAATACATTAAATTTGAATAGTAAAGACACTACACAATTAGGCTTAGGACACAATTATAGTTTGCCTTAAATATTTCTTTGGGGGAGAGGACACCACACTTCTACTCAATGAAGAGAAACATTTTTACAGTCCAGAGGTCTTTTATTTTTTATTTTTTTGAGACGGAGTCTTGCTCCATTGCCCAGGCTGGAGTGCAGTGGCGTGATCTCAGCTCACTGCAAGCTCCGCCTCCCAGGTTCACACCATTCTCCTGCCTCAGCCTCCCAAGAAGCTGGGACTACAGGCGCCTGCCAGCACGCCTGACTAATTTTTATTTTTAGTGGAGACAGGGTTTCACTGCGTTAGCCAGGATGGTTTCAATCGCCTGACCTCGTGATCTGCCTTCCTCAGCCTCCCAAAGTGCTGGGATTACAAGCGTGAGCCACCGCACCTAGCTATTTTTTTTAAACATTATGCATGAATTCACAGAGAAGAGGTTCCAGCAGCTCAGGCTCCTTTCCCTTGGTTTTCACACAGTGTGCTTCTCGGGGTGGAACAGGCTGGCACTTCAGGTAAATGCAGGTACCTTTCTCTTTGGCTTCCTTTTTTTTCTGATCATTTTCCTTCATGCGTTTCAGGAAGCTATCTCGGCTCTTAGAGTGCTTAATGTGCTTAATATGCACATTAATTCTCTTGGTAAGAATCTTGCCCTTGTTTGATTACAAAAATGAATGCACCTGTAATCGCAGCCACTCAGGGGGGCTGCAGCAGGAGAATTACTTGAACCCGGGAGGCGGAGGCTGCAGTGAGCCAAGATCATGCCAATGCACCCCAGCATGGGCAACAAAGCGAGACAAAAAACAAAAACAAAAACACAATGCCAACAGCATGCTGGGTAACACTGTAGACTCTCCCCATTTAGCGACAGTAACACTTGTGGGGCATTCCTTTTTGAACAGTACCCATTCCCTTAATGTCTACAATGTCACCTCTCTTTTAGATCTGCATATATGTGGCCAAAGGAACAATTCCATGTTTTCTAAAAGACCTAGAGAACATCTATCGGGTATCTCTCCTCCTTTCCTTTGGATTAGTCATTTTGGTGAATTACTAGAAGATTGGTGGTTTAGACCAAAAGGCAATGCTGACTATTCTTCATAGGAATACAAGATAATATATCCCATCAGTCCTGACAGTATAGTTGTATTATTTTCAACTTATATAACATAAAAACATACTTATTTTAAAAACATAAAAAGATGTACTTAAGGTAAACAATCATCTCACCTAACAGGAAACTGAGAAAGTACTGGGTCTATATTATGATTTATAAATTTAGCATTATTACAAAGAAACCATATATTAAATCCAGAACTTTTAAAGATATGACTGTATCAAGTGTTATGCAGCATTAGGTGATTTGGTTGTTGTGAAACATCATCATCTTACCTTGAGGCACCAAATGCTGTACATGTGAAATAAAGCTGTCTAGTTTCAAATGGTATTAGAAAAGGACATTTGCTGGTTAACTGTTCACACCAGTCTGGCAGAGCCCCACTTGCCAATGCCAATGGTTCCTGTGAATTAACAAATAACAATGTCTTAGTGCTATAAGGCATTCATGCATGCATTCATTCATTCATTCATTTTTGAGACAGAGTCTCACTCTGTTGCCCAGCCTGGTGTGCAATGGTGCGATCTCGGCTCACTGCAGCCTCTGCTTCCTGGGTTCAAGCGATCCTCCTGCCCTAGCCACCCAAGTAGCTGGGATTACAGGCGTGTGCCACCATGCCCAGCTAATCTTTGTATTTTCAGTAAAGCCGGGGTTTTGCCATATTGGCCAGGCTGCTCTCAAACTCCTAGCCTTTAACAATTCACCCGCCTTGGCCCCCACAGTGCTGGAATTACAGGCGTGAGCCACCACACCTGGCCCTATAAGGCAATTATTAAAAATGACCAAAAGAAAAGAAGAGTCAATTCTAAACCTGTAATTAGGAAATAAATGCAAAGGACCATATAGCTCAAATTACCAATCAGAGGGAAGGGAAAGATGGTGAGAGGTAGAAAAGAAAGTAAAGGGAATATTAGGAAAAGTCCAACAGTAATAGAATGAAGAGTTCAGCTATCTGATTTTATTACCTCAATCTGCTGTAATATTTTTGTTGTAATTTTTTTGCTAGTGAATTCATCTGGTGGAAAAGTAAACTGAGGCTGTTCATCACCATCTATAAAATTAATTAATAAAATTAATAAAAATATAAACTGACTTGCTTTAAAACTGCTATAGAAATGAAACAAGGCTTCTTACAGACCTTCCTGGGATATTCTTGAATAAGGGTCACTTGCAACTATATACAGAATACGCAGAAGCTGAAGGACGTCTTCTACTCCACAAGAGTTCTGTCCATTGCCTGCTTTGGCCTGAGGTTGTTCTTTTGTTAAATTAAGAATATCACTACTTTGAAGAGTAGAAATGGCCCCCTGGTTTAACCCAGACTTTGTTCCATGCTCACAAAAATCCTATAGAAACAATTAGAAAACCTGGCTATTAATCACATTTTCAAGAAAAACAGTGTATCATTCTATCAATACTACTATGAAAGGGTTGGAATTTTTTAAAGTGCCTTCTTTTTAAATAAAAACATAACACAAGACATAAATCAAGGCATTCTAAACCATTAAAATTCCCGAATAAAATATAACCACTCTAAGCCATGGTCAAAGTCTGTATTCAGATTCAATGCTACAAGCCATATTTGAAATTTTAGAATTTGTGCATTAACAGTGTTAATTCAACCTCATTTTAAAAATTATGTCTCAATGAACTGCTGTTCCTTAAGAAGCTTCCAAAGCTGCAAAACAAAGCACAAAGCCACTTGCAATCAAAATAGTGTTTTGATGCCAATATATACCTTATATGCAGCTATGAGCTGAGAACAATTTCTGTTTTTCCTAATACTTTTATTAGTGCCGGTTAATTTCCAGTGACGCAGGAAAGCAGCGTCTGCATTCTTCTGCAGGTAGGTTATCAAGTCATTCTTTGGTAATTCATCAGTGCCAAGGTACTGCTCCACATGCTCTACAGACCAGCAACCCTACGACAGGAAAAACCAAATGTTGGCCTTTCCCAATTATAAAGTCTATGATATTTCACATGCATTACATGAGGTAGCTTTAAGATCATGCACTTACCCTAATCTAAAGAATTCCATGTTAGTCATTATTCCCTTCAATGTTCAACTGCAATACTGTGTTAGTTTTACTATCTTTCTTCTTTTTACTAAATAGCCAACAGTAAGACCAATTTTCCAAAAATAACTTACCATTTTTCCATTTTCCTTTTCTTTATCAGAATCCTTCATTTCTCTGTACATGATTCTAAACATGAAGATATTCAAGTTAATTCACATATAATTTGTGATTATTTTCAATAAGGCTTCAATTCTTTTAAAAAAAAAGAACATCATTTACTAGACATATGTCTGCACTGAACACTGAACTCAAGAATTCTTTTTTTCTGTATATTCTGTAGAGATAAAGTTTTGCTATGTTGCCAGGCTGGTTTCAAACTCCGGGTTTCAAGCAATGCTCCTGTCTTGGCCTCCCAAAGTGCTGGGATTAAGGTGTGTCACGACACCCAGCCTCAAGGAGGATTTTTAAGAAAAAATGTTAATTCGTTAAACATAAGGGCAAAGTAGCAGAAACCATATTCCTGAATTACGATTTATAAATTTAGCATCATTACAAAGAAAGCATATATCAAATCTAGAACTTTTAAAGATATGACTGTATCAAGTGTTACGCAGCATTACATGATTTGGTTGTTGTGAAACATCATAGAGTGCATTACACAAAACAAAATGGTATAGCCTACTATCTACCTAGGCTATGTCTTATAGCCTATTGTTCCTAGGCCACGAACCTTAACAGCATATATCAGTGTACTGAGTACTACAGGCAACTGTAACACAATGGTATATGTGTATATAAACATAAAAAAGGTACAGTAAAAATATGGCTTTATAATCTTATGGGACCCCTGTCATACATGGTCCATCACTGACTGAAAAGTTGTTATATAGCATATGGCTATAACTGTTGTAAAAATACAATGGGATAAGAAACAGGTTCTCTGTGTCTAGATGGAAAGGAGGATAGAAATAACAATGATCAGGAGTGCTTATGTTCAAATAAGGCAGTTGAGATCAATTTTGAAACTGCAATAAAAATTGAAGGGAGGTTTTTCTAGCTCTTGGGAACTTAGAGAAAAAAACAGAAGGGCAGGAGAATACCATTATGATTTTCTGTTCTATCTCAAAAGGACCTACATTACTTTTATTGACCATTATATAAGATTATCAGTGATGTTAAGAGAACATCAGAAAACATACTAATGGAAGTGAAGTTACAGTAAGAATGACGATATAATTTATTATTAAATAACAAATATTGTATAGATAACATTTACTGAGCACTTAATATATCCTAGGGAGCATTGAAAACACTTTGCAGGTCAAGCACAGAGGCTCAACACCTGTAATCCCAGCACTTTGGGAGGCTGAGGTGGATGGATCACTTGAGCTCAGAAATTCGACAACAGCATGGGCAACATGGCGAAAACTCCATCCCTACAAAAAATACAAAAATTAGCTAGGCCTGGTGGTGCACACCTGTAGTCCCAGCTATTCAGGGGGCTGAGGTGGGAAAATCACCTGAGCCCGTGGAGTTTGAGGCTGCAGTGAACCATGATCGCACCACTGCCCTCCACTGCACTCCAGCCTGGGCAACAGAGAGAGACCTTGTCTCAGAAAAAAAGAAAAGTAAAGAAAACACTTTATACATATTAATTCATTAATTCCTTACAACCACTCTCATTTTATAGATTAGGAATGTGAGGCACAAAAATGTTAAAATAAATTTACCCTAAGTCATTGATAATTATTTGTACAAAGAAAGGCAGGTGTTAACCCACACACCCCCAAAATAAAGAACAGAAATAAAATATTTAGTACTCATATTAGTCAAAGAATTCAAATGACGCTCTTCTCAACAATTACGTTAAGAAGCTAGTATAGACTGTAAATGTCCTTCTGCTTCTAAAACTTAATCATTCAACACCAAGAGTCCCAAACACTATTATCTGTTCCTGTAAGCCACAGAATAAAAACCAAATCTTTTCTGTTCCTATAATCCAAAATAAACACAATGCTTCTTGGCTCATACACTAGGGCATTATCTATCAAAACATTAAGTTAAAATTTCTTACGTGTATGTGGGCTCCCAAATACGCCTAAGTTTATCTGATTTCACATTGCCATTACAGGACAATTGAAGCAATTTTTGTACATAGTAAAAGATGGTTGATCTGAAATTGGTGAGTGGTAATTCAACTTCACGAGTCGTTCCAAGACCTGTTACTTTCAAAGTGAGGGCTAATCGAGGTGACGGAGTACATTCGACTTCTTCCAAGAGCTCTGAATGAGGTGTCCCTAAAAATTTGGAAGATGTGTGAAAAACAATTATACTAAAACAAGCAGTCCAAGAAAGGTCACTACACTAGGCGACAAGGCTACATGAAATCCAAACCCCTCTGCCATACATTAGCTAAAGGATGTCAGCTACTTAAGACTCTAGGCCTTGACATTTTTGTTTTCTGTTTCTTTTTTTTTTTCTTTTGAGATGGAGTCTTGCTCTGTTGCCCAGGCTGGCGTGCAGTGGCACGATCTCAGCTCACTGCAACCTCCGCCTCCCAGGTTTAAGCAATTCTCCTGCATCAGCCTCCCGAGTAGCTGGGATTATAGGTGCTCACCACCACATCTGGCTAATTTTTGTATTTTTAGTAAAGATGGCGGGATTTCACCATGTTGTCCAGGCTGGTCTCGAACTCCTGATCTCAAGTGATCCACCCTCCTCAGCCTCCTAAAGTGCTGGGATTACTACAGGCATGAGCCACTGTGCCCAGCCTGTTTTCCATTTCTTTTTAATGGGAATAATTACACTTACGTTACTGAAAGAGTGCTAGAGGAGAATACATGTGTATGATAGAGAGCTCTCTCGTTTTTATATGAAAATAATACTAACTGTATGAATACTTAGGAAACATTTTAATTTTATAAAGAGGCCAAGAGCGGTGGCTCATGCTTGTAATCCCAACACTTTGGGAGATCGAGATGGGTAGGTCACTTGAGGTCAGGAGTTTGAGACAAGCCTGGGCAACAGAGTGAACCCCGTCTCTACCAAAAATGCAGAAACTAGCTGGACATGGTGGTGCCCGCCTGTAGTCCCAGCTACTCAGGAGGTTGAGGCAGGAGAATCACTTGAACCTGGGAGTGGAGGTTACAGTGAGCTGAGATCACACCCCTGCACTCCAGCCTGGGTGACAGAACGAGACTCCGTCTCAAAAAAAATTTTTTTTTATATAAATGAGAAAACTATCCATACTCAGAGAAACACACATTCTGGGCCAATGACGTGTCAACCTTTTATCACACTGAATAACTGCATCATGAGGTAAACACACATACACACACAAATATAATTAGTTTCATCATGTATTTGGAGAATGCTCTCATTTTTTATTAGCTCATGAATGTTTTCTTCATTATCATGATCGTCCTCTAAAATATTATTTCTTTCACTGCACAGTATCCCACTGTACCTAAACAGAGGCATATCCCTATTACTGGACATAATTAAGGTCATTTCCAATTTTTTGAAAATATAAATACTTCTGCAGTCACCTATGTGTACAAAACGGGATACAGAGCTAGTATTTAAAATTACCATAGGCAAAAACACATTCTCAAAAGATACAAAATATACTGGTAGAGAGCTCTACAAAAAGTTTGTGCCTATTTATACTCTCTAGAATATGTTTTCCTTTTTTATAATTAATTTTTTCTCTGAGATCCAAAGAAACAAGATTCTCCTTTTTGAAGGACCCTTAGAACAAACACCTTGATTCAGTCTATCTATCCTCCCCAAAGAACATTTATACTACAGAGTATACTTACTTTCATATTTAATACAGGTATCTTTTTTTTTTTTTGAGACAGAGTCTCACTCTGTCACCACCCAGGCTGGAGTGCAGTGGCATGATCTCGGCTCACTGCAACCTCTGACTCCCGGGTTCAAGCAATTCCTCCTGCCTGCCTCAGCCTCCTGAGTAGCTGGGATTACAGGCGTGCGCCACCAAGCCCGGCTAATGTTTGTATTTTTAAGTATAGATGGCGTTTCATCATGTTGGTCAGGCTGGTCTTGAACTCCTGACCTCGTGATCTGCCCGCCTCAGCCTCCCAAACTGCTGGGATTACAGGCGTGAGCCACCGTGGTCAACCCTCCTCGCTTAATCGTCAATTTAAATCTTTGTTAAGGATAATTTAGTGATTATAATAGCTGACATTTATTGAGGCACACATCAGGCAGCACACTAAGCACTTTACATACCTTACTTCATTTAAGCTTTTTAACTACCTTGTCCAACAGGGACCTTTATTCTCTCATGTAAGAGATGAAGAAATTCAAGCTTACATAGTTTTGGTGACTTACCCAATGTACCCGTTTCCTACTGCTGCTATAAAATATTACCACAAATTGGGTGGTTTAAAACAACACAAACTTGCCAGGCACGGTGGCTGACGCCTGTAATCCCAGTACTTTGGGAGGCTGAGGTGGGTGGATCACTTGAGGTCAGGAGTTCGAGACCAGCCTGGCCAACGTGGTGAAACCCATCTCTACCAAATATACAAAAATTAGCTGGGCATGGTGGTGCGTGCCTGTAATCCCAGCTACTCGGGAGGCTGAGGCAGGCGAATCGTTTGAACCTGGGAGGTGGAGGGTGCAGTGAGCCAAGGCTGTGCCACTGCACTCCAGCCTGGGTGACAAAACAAGACTCTATCTCAAAAAAAAAAACAAAAAACTACCACAAATTTATTATCTCATAGTTCTAGAAGTCGAATGTCTAAAATGGATTTGCAGGGCTTCATTCTTTCTAGAGTCTCTAGAGAAGAATGTTTCCTTGCCTTTTCTAGCATCTAGGGGCTGCCCACATTCCTTGGCTCATTGCTCATCGTCACTCTGACTCCTGTTTCCTTAGTCACGTGTTCTTCTCTGACTCCTGCCTCTTGTGATTACACTGTGTCCACTTGGATGATCCAGGATAATCTCCCCTTCTCAAGATCCCTAATTACATCTGCAAAGTCTCTTTTGTCTGCTTTGATAATATATCATAAGTTCCACAGGTTAGAACCTGAATGTTTTTGGGGAGCAATTAGTATGCCTACCACACTCTAAAATACGAGTTGTAAGGGACAAGGTTGTCACTCAGACCAACTGACTCTAGAGGGCATAACTGTAACCACTGGAGAGCCTGTCAAAATTGAGACGAATAAATCCTTAGGAATTCTGATCCAGTAGAAAATACAATAAGAATTTCCCACCTTTCAGTGGGACTTTGCCTTAAAAATTGAACAAATACAAAACAGATGTTGGTTTTTAAAATTTGAAATAATTTGTAATTTGCTCCTTTAAAAAAACCTGTACTTTTTAAAGAATGTGTGGCTGACTAAAATTTTTTTATAACCTGTATACACAAAACTAAAAAAAAATTTTTAATAACGTGCATACACAAGCAGCACCTTACTTTTCAAACTATATAAATCATAAAACCAAAACATCCTGTACCTGGGGGTGGTATTTCTAGATCAGTTGTCTGTTGGACATTAGTACGACCAGGTCTAGGATCAAAAGCAGGAACCAATGCAGAAAATTGTCTCTTTAGCACATAATCATCATCCCATGTTCTCCGGCGTCCTCCTTTAGTTTCGTACTCTTCTTCTTCCTATCAAAATAAAATTTCACACACAAACATCATAAGATGCAAAATTTCATTCTTGCAAAAGCAATGTGTTAGTTCTTTAGAACTACTGCATTTCCTTAGCCGTATTTCTTAAACCCAAAATGAGCTAACCTAAACATGTATAGATACACACATTTCTTAATCATGATTTCAGTTTACCCAAAGTAAGTTGCATCCATGATGGTTATACAAATCTACACATTTCACCAAATGATAACCATTCACGGATGGGTGCGGTGGCTCAAGCCTGCAATCCCAGCACTTTGGGAGGCCGAGGCAGGCGTATCGTGAGGTCAGGAGTTCAAGACCAGCCTGGCCACCATGGTGAAACCCATCTCTACCAAAAATATAAAAAATTAGCTGGGCATAGTGACAGGCACCTGTAATCCCAGCTACTCGGGAGGCTGAGGCAGGAGGATCACTTGAACCCAGGAGGCAGAGGTTGCAGTGAGCCAAGATCGTGCCACTGCACTCTGCACTCCATCCTAGGAGACACAGTGAGACTCTGTCTCAAAAAAAAAAAAAAAGGATAACCATTCACAAACATCGTCAACTTCCTGGTTTTGTTACTGTACTAAAATTAGGTAATATGAAACTAGCCAATGGGAAAAATTAGGTAAAGAGTACATAAGACCTCTCAAGGATTTTTGCAACCTCCTATGAACTTATAATTATTTTAAAATAAGTTGGCTTTTAAAATGTAAATTACATTTTGTACTGAATTACTTACATACCAAATAAAATGCTGGGGAGTTGCTTTAAATTACTATGAGGCAGATAGCATGTAAGCACACATGTGCACATCCAGAGTTTGGTTTAAACACTTAACTGAAACAAACTGACATCTGACAGCTCTGGTTCCAGAATGTTTGGGTTTGCATCCTGGAACCAAAACTACTATTATATGTATGACTTTTAGCAATTACTTCATCTGAAAATTAGAGCTAATAATAACCCTAAAAAGGCTGTTGGAAAGAATTAGCTAATATGCATGAAGTATTAAGAACTATGCCAGCCAGGCAGTGGCTCATGCCAAGGCAGGCAAGCTTGAGTCCAAGAGTTCAAGAACAGCCTGGGCAATGAAGCAAAATCCTGTCTCAAAAACAGAAACAACTCTAGCACTTAATTAGTGATCATTAAGTGTTAGCTATTAATAAACTACTACTACTACACCTACTACTACCTCTACTACTGCTACTATAACTACAAATCTTAGATACTGTATATTAACCATTTTAATATATGTTTACTATTACCCAAAGCAAGGTAAAGGGGTTTCAAGCATTAAGCTCCTGCATGCATTATGCCACAGCAATCATGGATTCTATATGGAATATGAAACCCAACCAGTAGGGGAAGTTTCTTTGTGTAACTGTTTGATAGCTCCCTCTTCTTACCCTTTCCACACTGCACATTTTTGTAGGCATTTAGGTTGGTGCCTTACTATGAAAGGGAAAAATACACATACAGCAGGGAGATAAACACGAAGGTATTACCTGCTCCCCAATAGGTCGGCTCCCTGCTCCAGCAGGAACCTGTGGTAGTTGCGAGGTAACAGCATGATGCGTTACATCAGAGCGGGAGCCAGCTCGACGCTGCAGGGATGGGCGTCTCAGAATCTAAAATAAAACAATCCCAAGAGATATATGTCTAATTATTTGACCCATATATGCCCCCTTTCAGCCATGACCTGAATATATTAACCCCTATTAACGAAAGTGTCACTGAAAACTTTTTCATTAGCCAACTTCAGAAAAGTTATGAGTTCGATGTTTTAAATTCATCATGCATTTTATAATAACCTCCTTCATAAGAAGTATTGCGTTTTCTTAGCAACCATATACTAAAAGCATTTTTAAAATTTCTTTATCCCATTAAAACTCAACTTATCAATTTTTTTGAAATCTAGTAACATTTTATAAAGAGAAATTTTAAATATACAGTTAGTTACAATAAAGGGTATTTTTTAGGCACAACTTTCAATTAGAATACAATCCTAGTGGTTAAGTATTGAGAGTTCTGGATCACATTGCCTAGGCTTGGGTCCTCACTCTTCCACTTAACTCTGATGATAAGGGCAAATTATTTTTTTTACGCCTCTACTTCATTCCTTCATATGACAACTAATGAGAAAACAGATGGACCCTGCTTGCAAAACCATAGGTACTAAAAAACAAACTCCTGGGCCACGTCAGCCTCTTGAGTAGCTGGGATTACAAGCACGAGCCACTGCACTGGCTAAGTTAATTCTCTCTCTCTCTCTGTGTGTGTGTGTGCGCATCAGGGTCTCATTCTGTGGCTCAGGCTGGAGTGCAGTGACCCAATTATAGCTCACTGCAGGACGAGCCACTGCACTAAGTTCATACACGTGTGTGCGTGTGCGTGTGTGTGTCAGTGTGAGAGATTCTGTGGCTCAGGTTGGAGTGCAGTGATGCAATTATAGCTCACTGCAGCACGAGCCAACTGCACTGGCTAAGTTCATACACGTGTGTGCGTGCGTGTGTGTGTGTGTCATTCTGTGGCTCAGGCTGGAGCGCAGTGACCCAATTATAGCTCACTGCAGCACCAGCCACTGCACTGGCGAAGTTCATGCATGTGTGTGCGTGTGTGTGTGTGTGTGTGTGTGAGAGATTCTGTGGCTCAGGCAGGAGTGCAGTGACGCAATTATAGCTCACTGCAGCACGAGCCACTGCACTGGCTAAGTTCATACACGTGTGTGTGTGTGTGTGTGTGTGTGTGTCATTCTGTGGCTCAGGCTGGAGTGCAGTGACCCAATTATAGTTCACTGCAGCACGAGTCACTGCACTGGCAAAGTTCATACACTGCGTGTGTGCGCGCACGCGTGAGCACGTGTGCATGTATGTGTGAGATTCTGTGACTCAGGCTGGAGTGCAGTGACACAACTACAGCTCACTGCAGCCTGAACTCCTGGACCCAAGTGATTTTCTCCCTCAGCCTCCCAAGTAGCCGGCACTACAAGTGTCAAAGTGTGGGACGACAGGCATGAGTCCTATACCCAGCCTAATTTCACACACTTTTAAGCCTGTTAAAACATCATGTGACATTCTATAGTTTTTCAAATATAACGAATTTATTTTCTTTAAGTGGAGAATCATAAATGCTCAGATTAAAACTGCCTTTCTTAACCACATTTTTTATACTGTTGCCACATTTCCTTGCTTCAAAGTCTGATTATGACTTAGCTTTTCCTTTCTTCATTTCAACTATTAACAACCTATCTTTGTGAAGACAATGGGGTACTCTCTCTACCATAACCTCCTCGTATTCTTGGTCCTCCTGATTGTCATCTTCATTCTCATCATCTTCTTCATCTGGCTCAGGTAAGTCCTCATCATCATCGAGCTCAGCCAACAGAGTACTGGCACGGCAGCTATCAAGGAAATCTTGAAAACAAAATCCACAACCTTATGTCAATACAATTAAGAAAGTGTAACAAAGGAACTTTGCATTTTAAGTTTTTACAAAACGAAAGTTCAAAAGGGACAAGTGTTGCGTTCTGCCACCACATACAAGATGAGTACAGACACAACCATGAAAAAAAAAGGAATAAAGGACAACCATAAACTAAACCTGAATTACAAAATCATAATATAAAAGGATAACCATTTGGACTATTTAAAAAACAACCACCAAAAAATAAACCTTTACACCAGCCCGGGCGACAGTGCGAGACTCCGTCTCAAAACAAAAAACAAAAACAAAACCCAAAGAAACCCCTATCATCATTCTCTGAATAAGTCCCAGGAAGCAGAACATGTTAGAAAAGAGAACACTTTGGAGTTACTCATTCCTCGAACAAATACTATGTGCCAAGCACAGTGTTAGGCACGAGGTATATAAAGTTGCAAACAAAGAAGACACGGTCTGAGTCCCCATGAAGCTCACAGGGAGAGACACTGATCTGGTAGGTTACTCAAAAACAATGACTACTTAAGATAATGCCTATTTACTATGGAATAATGTATGTGGCATCTTTCATATTATCCATATTATCTAGCACATAAGGAAGTTCAAAAAAACTTGAATCTCTTTAATCTCCTTCCTTCTTAGAATCTCTTGCCTTCAATGGAGACTGGGTCAAATTACATTGTCCTGCATAAATGAAGATGCTGACAAACTGTTCTTCATAAAAACTGAAAAAAAGAGGACTAAACGGATTAAAACAGAAGTTTTTACTGGATCTGGAAAAAATAGTCAAATATAATATCAGAACGGCACAAAGGATAAAAAACAAAATACTTTATATTGCTAAAGAACATCCAGAAGACAATTTATAGTTACTCAGAAACTTACAGACCACTGAACCAATTAGTTTTTAGTCCAATAATTACACAGGACTAAACATTCAGTGCCTTTTACTGGATGGCCAGTAGAAGAAGTCTGCCATTATTATTTAATTAGTTTCTAAGGGTACACATTTTTTTTTTGTAATCAACTTTCTCAGGTTGAAAGGTCTACATTTTTAAAACATTGTAATGCTTTGAAATCAGAATGTATCTTACAAACAATGGCAAGTCAGAATTAAATTGCAACATTTTTAACCTTAGCAATATAAAAAAATTGGTGTGTCTTACAATCAAAGGCATCTTAAATTTGATAAAATATGTTACCCTTTAACACTTGTAAGGAGCCACCTGCAATTTAGGAACTGGTATGATGTGGTGATACACAAAATAAATCTATTCCACTCTATTTATCTTTTAAGAAACATAATCTAACTTCATATATTGAAATTCTATCTCTAATGTGTTACAACTGACTGATGTCCATTTTTTCTTTCTCATCTTCCCTTTTTCACCAGCATTAAAAAGCTCTATATTTCACACATGTGACGACATCATAGAATGAAATGTCTCTCAAAACACAACATGTTATGGTATTCGTGCCTGTGGTAAGAGAAAAACCACAAAACACAGTAAAAGTTTACACGGCATATACAGATGGTATAAACTGATGTTACTCTGATCCTTCACCCCAGCAGTCTTAAAGTGTCTACCAGCTTTAACAATATAAAAAAGAAATCTTCTATCATATGTTCTCACTTATAAGTAGAAGCTAAACCTTGGGTACACATGGACATCAAGATAGGAACAGTAGACACTAGTGACTCCAAAAGGAATCAGGAGTGGGCAAGGACTGAAAAACTTCCTATTGGGTACTATGTTCACTATTTGAGTGACAAGATCAATATAAGTCCAAACCTCAGCATCACGCAATATATCCCTATAACAAACCTGCACATGTATTCCCTGAATCTAAAATAAAAATTACATTAAATTTTTTTTCATCACCTCACAATAAATTTTTTTTTGAGACAGAGTCTCACACTGTCCCCCAGGCTGGAGTGCAATGGCACAATCTTGGCTCACTGCAACCTCCGCCTTCCATGTTCAAGAGATTCTCCTGCCTCAGCCTCCCAAGTAGCTGGGTCTACAGGCGCCCGCCACCATACCCGGCTAGTTTTTATATTTTTAGTAGAGACGGGGTTTCACCATATTGGCCAGGCTGGTCTCAAACTCCTGACCTTGTGATCTGCCCACCTCGGCCTCCCAAAGTGCTGGGATTATAGGCATGAGCCACTGCACACGGCCAACAATAAATTTTTTTAAGGCTGGTCAAACCTAACAACAAAATTTAAAAGTCAATCAGTAGTTCTAACTTTTTTTTTTTTGGAGACAGAGTCTTGCTCTGTCACCCAGGCTGGAATGCAAATGGCACAATCTTGGCTCAATGCAACCTCTGCCTCCCAGGTTCAAATGATTCTGGTGCCTTAGCCTCCTATGCAGTTAGGACTGTAGGCGTGGGCCACCACACCTGGCTAATTTTTTGTACTTTAGTAAAGAGGGTTTCGCCATGTTGCCCAGGCTGGCCTCACACTCCTGACCTCAGGCAATATGCCCACTTCAGCCTCTCAAAGAGCTAGGATTACAGGCGTAAGCCATAGCGCCCCGCCAGTTTACTCTTCCCTCCCCACGATCATCTTTAACTTCCCGTGACCAAGAACTAATGCTTGAAGTTAACATAATAACAAATGAGTAGAGAGGGGCACAGGGCCACCATGAGAAATAATAAATCAGAAAACAGTTTATGCAATCAATTTATAACACTTTGGTGTAATAATCACCATTTTGCTACACATTTGTTTGATAAGAAAAGCGGAAACAGAAATATAACGACTTTCTTAAAACTTTGGAACATCATATCAAATTCTTGCTATGAATTAGGAGAGGCTATATTCTCACAAAAATGAAGAAAACATTAAAAAGGGGGTATACACAAAATAGCACTTTAAAAATGTATTTTCATATAAACTTTGTCTTTAAAATTACTCCCAATTTTCTTTTAAAGAAAAACAGGCAATATGATCAAGGATATATGGTAAAGGGTATTCCAAAACAATAGGGATGGAGTGCAATGTTTTGGAAAGCAATTCAGTAATTATTATTTTAGGCATTTATCCTAAGGAAATATACTAAAATACAGTACAAGAAAGTTCATTCATAATGATGTTTATGGTAATGAAAAAGTTATAACTTAAATATAAAAAATTGATAATTTATTAAATGATCATACAGTGAAATATTTGACAGTCATTTCAAATGTTACAGAAACCCATCCAACATATGTGAAAATGTTTTCACAATGTATTGAGTGAAAACAGCTGGCAGAAAAGGATATGATCCTTTTTTGTTAAAAAAGCAAAATCATACATCAAATGATATACATCAAATGATTAACAGTGGTTGTCACTGGTAGGTGGGGACTAGACGATTTTAATTTTCTTCTAGTTTCTATTCAGAGCATTATTTTTCTAATAAGATAAAATAAGAGAAATAGAAACACAGACTGTATCTTAACTGAATCAAATACATCCCTTTGATTACAACATGGAAGCCATAAGGCTGTTACTGAACTTTCTGAATAAAATTTAATTTGCAAGAATCATGCGTTACTAACTAAGGAATTATTTCCAAAAGTCTTTGATAACAGCATACAAGGAATATCATTTTACAAACCTTATGAATCTATTACAGTTCTTCTCTCAGTAATAAGAGTGTCAAATCACTTTATGGTTCTTCCATTAAAACTTCTTTTGTGACAAAAGGCAAAAAAAAAAAAAAAAAAGGACACATAAAGTCCCTAGATCTACTTCATGTATAATCAGATAACTGCAATTTTTTTAAAAATATTTTTTCAGAGACAGGGTCTAGCCCTGTCATTGAAGTTGGAGTACAGTGGCATGATCACAGCTCAGTGTGGTCCTGAACTTCAGAGCTCAAGTAATCCTCACACCTCAGCCTTCTGAGTAGCACGACATCACACCTGGCTAATTTTGAGGGTGTAGGGGTGGTAAAGATGGGGGGTCTATGTTGCCCAGACTGGTCTTGAGTTCCTGAGCCTCAAGTGATCCTCCCACCTTGGTGTCCCAAAGTGCTGGGATTATAGGCGCGAGCCACCACATCTGACCAGGTAATTTTTTTTTGAGACGGAGTCTTGCTCTGTCGCCCAGGCTGAGTGCAGTGGCGCGATCTCGGCTCACTGCAACCCCCACCTCCCGGGTTCAAGCAATTCTCCTGCCTCAGCCTCCCAAGTAGCTGGGATTACAGGCAACCACCACCACGCCCAGCTATTTTTTTTGTATTTTTAGTAGAGACAGGGTTTCACCATGTTGGCCAGGCTGGTTTCGAACTCCTGACCTCGTCATCCACCTGCCTCAACCTCCCAAAGTGCTGGGATTACAAGCGTGAGCTACTGCGCCTGGCCCAAAGATTACATATTTATAAGAAGAGAGAATAATTCTCTTTAAACAAAAGTTTAAAATATCAGGAGAAAACATAATAAAAGTATCGTTATTTAAGTATCTAAATACTTCAATTTTAAATTATAACTTACCATATAAGGAATATTCTGCTTCCTGACCTGTGTCACTCTCACTGGAAGTTGATGTGAGGCTGGTGGTTAAAGTATTACTTAATGATTGACCAACTGATAAAACTGTTGTTGCTGTAGCTACATTGCTGCTGCTAGTAACACTGGACGTTGACATAGTCACTGTTGATGTAGTACCAGGTGTGGTCAAATTAGGGAAACTCTGAGCACCCATAAGAGGAGAAGCTAAAGACAAAAATGAAGCAAATCAGTACAAATAGGTGAGACAGTAGAAACCTTAGAAAAACCAAGTTTTATATTTTTTAAAGAGTGAGGTCATAAAACACACTAATAATAAAATGGTTCCTGAAAAGCAACAACTTTGGGAACCCAACTGAAATCCAACTAAAAATTCTTTTTATAGCACTATTATATTTTTAAATATTATGCCTAACTTTTTTAAAGAAATGAAACAAGCAATGAAATAATTCCCAATGTATTTTCCAAGGGAATTATTTTGACCTGTTAGCAGCTTAAATTGGAATTTAACTTTCAGAAGCTAAGATCAATGTAGAGTCTAAATAAAAGCTATACTTACATGATGCTTTGGTTTCACTGCACTATGATAACATTTAATAGTCATCTATTTCCTCATGCAACTTTGCTTAATGATGTATCATAAAGGAGTGAAAATCAGAAGTATTGTTTTATCCTTCTAGAATAAGAGGTTCTTTATCACACCTAATCTGAATTCTGAAAATATGATGATTCTAGAGAACTTAACTTCATATTCCTGAAGTGCTAAATTTGATGTAGCTTTATCTAATATGGTTAATGACCTAGTTAAAAACTGCAGCCAGAACAAGAGACCCTACTTTGCATCCCTCCAAGTGGAAAAAGCATTGGTTCCAGAAGGAAAAGCTCACTTACTTGCTGTGCTCATCACATTCCTCCCCAAAGTATTAGTGTTGTTATCACTGCTGCTTCGGCTTAGATTCATGTTGTTCGTGGCATTAGTCCGTGCTATGTTTGCCACTCTCCTTACAAAACTCTCCAAGCTAGATGTTTCTCTTGAGGACAGGTTAGGTACACTTGCACTAGAGCTCATAGGGGCCCCAGCAGCCAACAAAGAACTCACTGACAGTCTGTTACTTGCTGAAGAGCTAAGAGGTCGTTGTGAAGCTGCTTCTTTATTAGTTAATTCAGATACTGAACTAACATCAGGAGAACTAACACTGACAATTCCCATGGATATTGCACTAGACTCCCCAGGAGTACGAACAGAACTATCGGGGCCTAACTTCCTTTCAGCATTTTCACTTCCCGTCTCCGCTGTTAAGGTGCTGGTGCTTGCACTGGAAGACGACCCTACTTCTGTTTGAGGGACGTTTTCAGCAGATGAAAGAACAACAATTGGTTCATGGACATCAGCTCCTGAAACTATACTGTGTTCCATTACAATTTCTGATCTCCGTTCCGTTTTGGTCGAACCCAAGCTGATGTCGCTGCTACTGGCCACGCTACACACAGAACTGCTGCTTCCTTTTCTACTTGAGGAGCCTGCAGCAGCAGATGTCTTGTCTGGACAGTTGTTTTTCACCAAGCTGCTCCATGATTGCGTTGTGCCTGAAACAGTGGATGAAACAGGTTTGGGTGATGCCACTGTATCAGGGTCGTACCCTGGTGCAAGCTTGAGGTCAAATTTTCCTTCTGCGCCCATACGGTAAGAGTTTGAGCCACCAGCATCCCAGGTGACATCAATCCAGCCTGGAAAGGGACAGGAGTTTGTGAGACCCAGCAGAAAGCAGATAGGAGCGTGTCAGACAGTAGCTCCACAATATGGGATCAGCTTTTCATCAGTGCTGTCCTTTTCTGAATTTCTAGTCAATCAAGGTCTGCCAACTAAAATATATGTAAATTTTTGGACTCAATTATTTGACTATATGACTAGTTATCTGAAAGTCTATAATATTTAACTCTCATGATAAAAATATTTTAAGGACAAGAAATATGTACTGTATACAAGGGTTTCCAGGAAATGTTTAAAATTCTTCCTTTTATTTCCCTTATTTCTGAACTATTCAGTCTATGACATTTAAAAGCAATGTAAAGGTCATGTTTAAATCTACTGGGTTGTTTTTCATTTTTAAAATTATTTGATTTTTAGAGATGAGGTCTTGCGTTGCCCATGCTAATCTTGAACTCCTGGGCTTAAATGATCCTCCCACCTCAGCCTCTTGAGTAGCTGGGATTACAGATGTGAGCCACTGCACCTGGCTTGGTTACTTTTTAAATGGAAGAACTGTTTAAGAAATTTTAAAAGATTGATATACGTGGTAAAATACTGCCACTTCTGCAAGTAAACACAATCTAGGTAAAAGTTTTTAAATTGCTAAGTATAATTATGTGTAGTCAAATTTTCTGTCTAGAAAAACGTGCTAGCTTACCATTAATTTCTTACCATTAATTTTGGCTAACCTCTCAAAATATTCATATATTACCACAGAAATTTTAGGTCACTAGCTCAAATAAAATACTAAAGTTAGCATTTCGGTTGTGTTCTCAAAGTTCAGTGGTTCCTTGGTTCTCTTATGTTAAATAATTAAGTTCAATAAATTTGAATAAGCACAGAAAATTCTAAAAAAAATTTAAAGAGCATACTGAGCTCTTTTATTAGAAACTATCTGCTAAAGCTACTAACATGTACAGAACTAATGAGCATACTGATATTCAATTTATATATTTACTTGTAGTTGAAAAATAATATTCTTTTTTAAAAAAGGTAATGAATCTCCAAAAGGCAAAAAAAAAAAAATTGTCTATTAAAAGAAAATTAATATAAATTTTACAATCTTATTTTAGTGTTATAAGCTAACTATTTCAGGGAAAAACATAAGACACAAAAAACATTTTTTTAAAACTATAACAAGCCTTTATAAAGTTCTTACCCACACATAAAAGGGGCCCAAGCTCACATACACACCCATCCACACACCCAGATGCCCACCCACACATACACCAAGTTCTTATGTTTATGCTGGCACTCAGAGGGAAATAATATTGAATTACCTGTGGGGATTATCTGCATATGTGTTCTTTGAAAGGAAAAGTGACTGCCCCAAATCTACATAAGTAGCTTAGATGATATTTTTCAATTGCCTCTATTGTTTTCTGTATGCTGAAATAATCTCTGAAGAACCAACATTTAACTATCTCTTCTGCTACACAGAAATGTGTGAGAAAAGAAGAAGGTTCAAAAACATAGCCCAATCTCAAATAAAAGTAACTTTTGTATTGTATTAATTGGCCCAAAAAACATACTCTCTCAACTCCTTCTATGCCGAAAAGATAGACAAAAAAAATAGAGTCAGTAATGACTAGCCATCATTAGAAATGGTTGGCTTAAGTATTTGAAAGCTAAGAACCCTCTCTGACATACAGACTTAAAGGCATAACTTAATGGGAACGGCCATGTTGATTAGCCAAAACTAAATTTCTACATTTGTCAGATCAGCAAAAATAGGCCTTTCTTGAATGCTAAACCCTGAAATTTCTAGGCTACATGATTTCTGTTTTTCCCATTTGTGGCAGATAAAAACAAAATAAAACAAAAAAAAACACTCAAAATATTCAGATTTACATGTGAGCACTCTGTCATAAGGAGATGCCATACCTCACAGTTCAAATGTATTTTATAGATCAGTAACATTATACTGAAATGTAATTGCAACTTACTATGCAGCAAAAATGAATCAAGAAGAAAAATAACCTACAGTGTCTATTTACCTTTGTATAGGCAATTGCTTAAGTTACTCTGCTTTTAACATTTGTACTTCAATAAAATGCTTATGTATGTATAGGAATATCACAGTGCAAGATGCTGCTAGTCCAGGCACAAAGTATTAAAATTATTTTGTGAAGATTGGTGGTTGTATTAAAACTGTTGTGCCATTGTATCTTGTGGGAAAAAAAAATATTCTAATTTCCCTATGCAATTGCTTCAGTTGACTCCATCCCGAGAAAAAAGAACTGCATTCACACGCCTCTAACTAGCCTCTTCTTCTCAAGTCACATACATCAAGGCCAAAACAATTACAGGAAACAGAATAACAACTTTTTAATAAGTATCATCAAGATGCCCAAAAAACAAGAAAATTTGAAATTTCTGAGTTGAATGGTACTACTGATGTCTCAACTATTACTGGTATTTATGAATTTTAGGTCACTGTAAACCTGTATGATTAAAATGATTTGCAATTAGGGCCTGATACTACATAAAAACATCTGGCAGTAAAATAATCCAAGAAATAGAATCTTAAAAGCAATATAATCAAAGGGTTTATTTGAATAAATAAATGTCTTTACCACATAACACATGAAATTAAATGTCAGTCATTCTCCTAAGTACTTAAAAGCAATATAATCAAAGGGTTTATTTGAATAAATAAATGTCTTTACCACATAACACATGAAATTAAATGTCAGTCATTCTCCTAAGTACTGTCACATTTATTCTAGCTCTTTAAATATGTGGTGTAAGTTGCCGGGCGTGGTGGCTCATGCCTGTAATCCCAGCACTTTGGGAAGCGGAGGCGGGTGGATCACCTGAGGTCAGGAGATCGAGACCAGCCTGACCAACAGGGAGAAACCCCGTCTCTACTGAAAATACAAAATTAGCCGGGCATGGTGGCGCATGCTTGTAATCCTAGCTAGTTGGGAGACTGAGGCAAGAGAATCGCTTGAACCCGGGAGGCAGAGGTTGCAGTGAGCCGATATCACACCATTGCACTCCAGGGAACAAAAGCAAGACTCTCTCAAAAAAAAAAAAAAAACAACAAATGTGCTGTAAGTTGAGAATATAAACATTTTACTTTTTTTAATGCTAAAAACTGATACAAAATTGATGAAAACAAACCCACTGATGTTTAGGCAAATTATCTGCTAATAAATCAACCTTATAGTTTGAGGAAAACAATTTGCCACTATAATTGCTTTGAAGTTAATAGCAGTAAGTGGATGACTTTGCTAAACTTTGCAGCATCAAAGAAACTCGATTCACATAGCAATATTTACAAAACATGATAAACTCCTCCCAAAAAAGCAGGTAGGCTGAGAAACATTTTGAAACAATAATAATCTACTAACAGATAAAGAGACGATGCGTTTTGTTCCATGCTTTATTAAAAAATAGTTAAGTAAAAATGCTAATCCTTTTTCTTCTACATGATTTATGATACCATAAAAATTATTGCGTGATTCCTGTGACACTAACAAGATAAAGAAAAGCATAAGAAGTTAAAATAAAACTCACAGTAAGCTTGAAAATAAACTAGAGGGAAAAAAACCAGAAGTGTATCTTGAAGATACTCAACTTACACTAGGCTTGATCACTTCCAAAATATTACAAGTTTCTAGTCAAAACCCAAGAACTTAAAATTTTCCCTTATTTTCTTTACATTTTTTCCATTTACAATGTGATATCAACGGTTCTTCTAAACAGTGCTCATACATTTATGCAATTTATAAATTATCTTGAAAGACATAAGAAAAAACTTAACTACCCATTTTCTACACAAATGTGCTGAGCACCTACTCACCATTGTGCAGTTCTCCTGTGACAGTGCCTTCTCCCTGTGGGCTGCCATCCTGATCTCGCCATTTCCAATCCAAGCCTCTGATAACACGAGCTCCTGGAACCATGTATTTCAGAACCTGGGAGCGTACTAGACGTCTCTGCCGTCTAAGATTAGCTTCTGCTTCTTTAGCTGCTTTCCCTGTTAGGCAGAAATTGGAGAAATAAAAACCAAAACACTTTTTACAAAAGTAATTGTTTCAGTAAGTTAGAAAAGTCTCCTATCATCTCTTTACCTAGCTGATCTTCACATACTCCATTTACAGTGCCATAAAGTTCAAATCCAGATAGTGAGAGGTAGTGTGTCTGTCCACTGGCATTTTTCCCCATCTGTTTAATTCTCACATGTCTCCACCCTTGTTTCTCATCCTTTGGTGGATCAAGAGGCCAAGTTGCAGTTGACCTGTTAATATGTTAGAGAAAAAATTATGTAATATTTTAAAACAGATGAAAAAGAAATTCAAGATGGGGAAGATTTTTTATATAACAGAGACCTGTAGAAAAAATACACTAACTTTCATATTCACTCAACAGTTCATTACAAGAATCAAGAAATCAAGGGAAAAAAAGTAGTCAAGAAAGCAAGTTAAAAATGAAACGCTTAAATGTACGCTATTGATTTGACTCATAACGTTAATGATTTATGATTAATATAATTCAAAGACAAAAGACAAAATGGTGGGTGCAGTGGTGTGCCCCTGTTGTCTCAGCTACTTGGGTGGCTGAGGTGAGGGGAATCACTTGAGGCCAGGAGTTAGAAAGCAGCCAACATAACAAGACGCCATTCTCTTCACACACAAAAAAGAAAAAAGAAAAAAAAAAGTTTACAAAGAGTAGGAGAAATTCTCTTATGATGGAAAAAAGGACTTAAAAACATTTTTTGCAAAGTTTTAAATAACGTATTAATATTTTGTCTTTAAAGCATGAAAAAGGGGTTAAAAACATCACCTATTAATCCTAATGTTAAGAAGCTCCTCTCATACCATATCAAATGCCAAAAGCAATTTAAGTACATAATCTACTCCTTGATATGTGCCAAAATGTATAAATAAAATTTAGTATAACTAATATTTTAGAAGTTACTGACTTGTCTTTTAAAAACTAATTCAATACATAAAATTTAAGGATAGATAAAAATAAAAACATTTTAAGTCAGCCTTAATTCTACAACCAGCAATAGCCACTGCTAATATGTTGAACATTCCAAAGTATTACATGATTATATGGAGAGTTGATGGAAAGCTTATTTCACTTGTGTCCATTAGTGTGCTCTGTGTGTGTGTGTGTGTGTGTGTGTATGTATATATAGCTATATACCAATTTTTAAAATATTCATAGCTTCTCAGCCTTTTGGCTAAGATCCAGTGTAAAATACTCAGCTCAGTTTTCTACTATTTAATCTAAACCTTTTGACAAAGTTTTAGTAAAGTTTCAAACTTTTAATGCCTGAAGTATCAAGTGATTTGTTTTTAAAGGAAAATTTTGCTTCAATATTTCACAAAGAAGAGAGCTCTAGAGTATAAAATTATAAAAATAAACAAAGCTCTTTAGTGAGTTTTCCAATTTGCAAAGACTCCTCAACTAACCCTGGTTCATTGAGACTGCAGTCATCAACATGGGTATACAAAGAAGTCCAGTTCTGTCCATCTTTGGATACCTGGAAAACCCAATTTCTCAGTGCAGACCTTCCATAACCACGAGCGTGACGAAGTGTATATGCTGATGGTATCACCCAGAGACCCAGATCTATGGCAAACCAGGCATTCTTATCATCATTGCTATGACAATTTAAAGCTGAATTATCACGACTTAGTATGTCTTCTAAGCGGCCATAAGGTAGATTTCTTCCTTCTGATGACGTTACTACTACAAGTCCATAGGCAGCTGGATTTACCCATTCATAAGCAGTTCTATACAAAAATAAAGAAAAATTAGCAAATAACAATGTTAAGATAATTGCATTTGCAGAAGGTTTTAAATATAAAAGTATATTAAGTACAATTCTAGAATTAGCAATTTAGACATTTTTTTCCTCATAAAAAGTAATTTGGATAATCTTAACTTCTACCTACAAGGCAAACTTCCTTAAACCACAGAATATTCAGAGTGTTAACCATTTTATTCTACTTCCTACAATTCTTTTACCAAGTGAATATGGTCACTCCAGCTTAAAGCAGAATGACTGACTTACTTTGCATTTGTTCCAATCCAGTAAATGATTCCATTTTCATCAAAATCATGCTGGTGCCGAAATATAAAATTTTGTCCTTCTCTTAATTTTCGAACAAAAACAAATGAAGATCGGTCAAAATCATACCACTGTTTTGCTACCTAAACCAAAGAAAATATAAAAGACAGTCACCTTAATAATGCTGTTTTCAAGCATGTTACCTACTTTTTTCCTATCTCTTTAATGTGAATTGTTTTCTTTTATTATCACAAATGCTCATTCAGGCTGGGCGCGGTGGCTCACACCTATAATCCCAGCACTTTGGGAGGCCGAGGCGGGTGGATCATGAGGTCAAGAGATGGAGACCATCCTGGCCAAAATGGTGAAACCCCGTCTCTACTAAAAACACAAAAATTAGCCAAGCATGGTGGCGGGCACCTGTAGTCCCAGCTACTCGGGAGGCTGAGGCAGGAGAATCACTTGAACCTGGGAGGCGGAGGTTGCAGTGAGCCGAGATTGTGCCACTGCACTCCAGCCTGGCAACAGAGTGAGACTCTGTCTCAAAACAAAACAACAACAACAAAAAACAAAAAAACACAAATGTTCATTTAAAAATATGCAAAAAATATAAAGAAAAATAAAAAGTCCCACAACCAAAGCACCTTGCTATTAATAATCACAGAGTATTTCTTTAGTTTATTATTCCAATGGATAGGATAAAACAAATTCTTGATCATACTGTACAAAAACATTTTTCAGTTATCATTAGTCTTTATACATTTTTATGGCTATATGATATTCAAATTAACAGAAATAATTATACACAATTGTCAATTAAATTTAAATTTTTAATATGAATTATCTATTTAACATTAATTCATTGATTTGAATTAAGGTTTTTGTTTAGTATTTCAATATTACAAAATTATAATAAACATCTTCATGTAGAAATCAGTTCTAAAATGGAATTACTGGGCCAAACTGTATTACCATAACTCTGGATATATACTTCCCAAATTACTGTTCTAAAAGGCTAAACCACAGCTCAGAATGCCTATTTCACCATGCCCTTGCCAGAAACTCACCATTTTCAAAAGGTACTGTTCCAGAGATTCAACTGTAGCCAAAGGTTCCATCTTCAACATTCTGCCAGTCCTGTCAATCAATGCAGTTTCACCAGGTGCACGTTCCAACCGAAATCGTAATCTCCTTGTAAGTATCTACACAAAAACGATCAAAATACTTTGGAAAACGTCTTGGTTTTTGTCTCAGAGTTGTAAAAAATGATACACCCTAAAACAACTGCGATGTATGAAGTATAAACATAATGGAACTATGAACAAATGTCTGTTTTCTATTAAAGATTCTTTTTTTTTTTTTTTTTTTTTTTGAGATGGAGTCTCGCTCCTGTTGCCCAGGCTAGAGTGCAGTGGATTGATCTTGGCTTACTGCAACCTCTGCCTCCCGGCTTCAAGCGATTCTCCTACCTCAGCCACCCAAGTAGCTGGGATTACAGGCACATGCCACCACCCTGGCTAATTTTTGCATTCTTAGTAGAGACAGGTTTCACTATGTTGGCCAGGCTGGTCTCAAACTCCTGACCTCAGGTGATCCGCCCACCCTGGCCTCCCAAACTGCTGGGTTTACAGGCGTGAGACACCATGCCCAGCCTATTTAACATTCTTTAGGCCAGGCATGGTGGTTCAGACCTGTAATCCTAGCACTTTGGGAGTCTGAGGCAAGAGGATCAATTGCTTGTGCCTAGGAGTTCAAGACCAGCCTGGGCAACACAGTGAGACCTCATCTCTACATATTAAAACAAACAAACAAAAAATTAGCCGGGCATGCATGCCTGTAGTTCCAAGTATTGGGGAGGCTAAGGTGGGAAGATCAACTGAGCCTGGGACACAGAGGGTGCAGCGAGCCAAGATCATGACACTGCACTCCAAAAAACAACGCTACAGGAAAAGATTCTTTTATAAAAAGGCCACTGAGTAAGTTACAGTGGCTATCAAGAAAAAGATAGTCAACTTCCTAGAATTTCTAAACAACTTCAAATACACAACAATTTAAACAAACTTATAAAACTTTTTAACCAAAGTGACTTATAACTCACAATTTTCCAGGTAAGTTTTTGAAAAGTAGTTAATTGGCTTACTCCGCTAGAATATATTCTACAGGATAAGTATCCCTAATCTAAAAATCTGGAATCCTGAAAAGCTCCAAAATCTGAAACTTTCTGAGCACTGACATGATGCTCAAAGGAATGTTCACTGGAGCATTTCAGATTTTGGACTAGGAATGCTGAATCGGTAAGTATAATACAAATACTACAAAATCCAAAACACTTCTCGTTCCAAGCATTTTGGATAAAAAATACTCAACCTGTATGATCAAAGGCTAATAAACTTTAAGAGATGCAAAACAGTTTTTAATCCAATACATTTTAGTAAGCAACAAGCACAGGACTAGCAATTTTAGGTAGTTTCATTTCTGTACAAATCTTAACTAATTCCTATAAAAACGATTAAAGATTTGTATGTGCATTTTGGTAGTTTTAGACAGCAAAATCACCAGAGAGCACATTCCTGGCCTTCCTCTCTTTGGATCTTGCACAATCTCCTGAAGTGAAAAATGCGTAATAAAAGGCATTGGTGCACTGTCTTTGAGACTTATCTCCAACTCATCCACTTACCAGAAACAAAGCTTAAAAACGATGGACCAAACAGTCCCCCTTACCCCGGTTATTCTGTCTGAAACAAAACACAAAGTAGCCCTCTACATCTTTTACATATAGAATATCAGGTGCAACTACTGCACTGTAAAACTCCCTAGATAAGCACTCCAGTTTGGGAGTCTACTGGCACTGGTAACAGTACTGGGTTCTCAGAGGTATGGCAAGTTTTGTTAGCTTTGCATTGCTTTGGCATATATAGATCCTCAGTCACTCATTGAAGGCTATTATTTAAAAGAAACTATTCCATTCAGTAGAATGCAGAACAAAATTCAAAGCAGAAGGCCTTGCTAGGAAACTCTTAAAAAACCCACAAAAAAAAGTGATAAAAGTTCTGGGCTAGGATATTAGTAAAATGTATTGTTTGTTTGCCTCTATATCCCAGCTACTAAAGAAAAGAATAATTGAATGAATGAGAATATAAGTAGGAAGTTACATATTATATACAGAGATATATATATGGGGAGGAGGAGGGAAGGAAAAGAAACAGGCTATGAAACCATGTGGCTGACAGGACTAGTGAAGACTTGGGCAATCCGACTCTAACCACTGACATCAAGAAAGACCTGAAAAAAATTGTGCTTAAAACACCTTGACGTTTTTTCTTATGTTTACAATATAGAGATAAGGAAGGGACTTGCCATGGCCTGAATGTCTGTGTCCCCGCAAAATTCACGTGTTAAAACTTAATCCCCAGTGCAGTGATGTTGGACGGCGGAACTTTTGGGAGGGCTCTGCCCTCATGAATGGGATTAGTGTCCTTTTAAAAGAAGCCTGAGAGATCTTGTTCATCCCTTCTACCACGTGAGGACACAGCTAGAAGGTTCCATCTAAGAGGAATAAGGCCCTCACCAGACACCAAATCTGCTGGCACCTTGATCTTGGACTTCCCTGCTGCCAGAATTGTGAGCAATTAATTTCTGTTTATTAAGTTCGCAGGAATTTTGTTACAGCAGCCCAAATGGACTAAGACAGAACTGACTCATAATTGTAGAATAAGAGGAACCCTTTTCTCAGCTTTTTCCACTGATATAATATCTTTTGCCACTTATGATCTACGAAATATAATTCTTTTAACAAATATTAAATGAATAAATGCATCATTTCCCAGTGATTTGATCAAACAAAACAGATTTCAAGTCATTAAGATCAATCGAATGGCATATAAGCTAAAATCTTTAAAGATTAAGTGAATCATTTTTATTTTAATCTGACGTGAAAGAAAATAGTTTTTTTAAAGAAAAGTGTCACACTGTTCCTAGATGCATTCAGCAATACTAGCTACTACATTTTTTATGGTTACCTGGAGGTTATATGTGGATCCTGGTGTATCATACAAATGGAGAGGTAGGCGTTCAATAGATTCTAGTACAGCTATTAACTTTCGAATTAATGCAACTGCTGGTCGACTGTGAAGAAATAATTATTATTAAGAGCTTTTGTATAACTACATGTAAATGTTCATGCAGAAAATATAGTAATCAACTTCACTATATACCCCTACTTTTTCATGACTACAAAGTTTAATTTTTGTATTAGATTATGTCTGAGTAGAGATACTCTCACAACTCAATTTCCTTCACTTAAGAATAAAACGTTTCATTTTTCGAATAAAAACTTAATTATATTTAAAGCAGACGTATGATTTATTTTTAAAGTTTAAATAATTTTATTTGATATTTGATAAATAAAAAAGAATACAAAGCAACAAAGTTTTGAAAAAATATTTGATGGCAAGGATATTACAACATATCCTTTCTCATTGTTAGACTGTAAATTGCGATGACACTTCCAGAAAACAATGTGAAAATTTGAATCAAGAACTTTTAAAAATCATCTTGCAGAGCTGGGCAAGGTGGTATATGCTGGAGTCCCAGCTACAAGGAAAACTGAGAAAAGAGAATCACTTGAGCCCAGGAGTTTGAGGCTGTAGTGCAAAATTATGGCACCTGTAAATAGCCAGTGGACTCCAGCCTCAGCAACACAGCAAGACTCCATCTCTTTAAAAAAAAAAAAAAAAAAAAAAA
>NW_012104921.1:420563-434720 GCF_000951045.1 Mandrillus leucophaeus | reverse complement strand
ATGTCAATTTTCCCCAAAAAAAAAAAAAAAAAAAATCTATAACCTTTAACACAGTATTACCACTTACGGAACTTACGTAAAAAGGTGTTTCCATTGAGACTAGTATATTTGAGTATTAGTAATAGTTTTCAAAGAGCTAAAATGTTTAACATAGCAATACTTCAATACATTATTATACATCCATAAAGATATAATATGCATTCATTAAAAATGAAATTTGAAATTAACACAATTATCTGAATAAATTGTATAACTTGTTATTTTAAAAGTGCAATCCCATTCAAATGTACACAGAATAATATAATGAACCTTCATCAACCTAGCTTTAGCAATTAGCTACTAATGGCCAATCTGTCACCTAGGCTGGAGTGCAGTGACGCGATCTCAGCTCACTGCAACCTCTGCCTCCAGGGTTCAAGGGATTCTCCTGCCTCAGCCTCCCGAGTAGCTGGGATTAAAGATGCCCACCACCAGGCCCAGCTAACTTTTTATTTTTAGTAGAGATTGTTTTTTTACCATGTTGGCCAGGCTGGTCTCGAACTCCTGACCTCAAGTGATCCACCCACCTCAGCCTCCCACAGTCCTGGAATTACGGGTGTAAGACACCGTGCCTGGCCTCTCCTTCTTACATATTTTGAAAAAATACTAAAGAGCTTATCATTTCATCCAGAGATAGTCTTTGTACATAAATCTAACAAAAAAATTATTTTTTAAAAAAAGTATTACACTTTAAAAAAGAGAAATTATCACTTAATTTATCAAACATTTCATCAGTGTTCAAATTTTCAGCTATCTTAAACAGTCATGTAATTTAAACTAAGTGATCAGGCCAGGAACGGTGGTTCATGCCTATAATCCCAACACTCTGGGCAGCCAAGACAGGAGAAATGCTTGAGCCCAGGAGGTTGAGGCTGCAGTAAGCTAAGATGACATCACTGCACTCCAGCCTGGGCAACAGAGCAAAACCTTGTCTGAATTTACAAAATAATAATTATCATGAATAAGTAAACTAAGTGATCAGTGGCATGCATACCAGACATGTAATTTCAATGTTTCTTTTTATTCCATTAGATTAAAAACTTCAAAAATTTTCCTATTATACACATATAATATGTTACTTTCTTGTTAAATAAGAGTTTCTTTTGTGTGCGTAAATGTTATACTAGACTTACTTTAAAGGAAGCATACCAACTGTGTAAACATTACAAACATCAAATTCAAAGAAATTTGGGGTTTTACCTTTCATCATCTTCATTTTCACTAAAGGCAGTTTTAAAAACATTTATTCTTTCTACCAGTTGACTACAATCTTGTTTCATATCCAAATCCATGCTCTAAAGAAAACAAAAAGTATAAAGTCTCAAAAAAAAAATAATTTAAGGATCTTACTGAAATTTATCAAAAACTAAGAGACAAATGTTAACATATTGTTATACAATGATCACTACAATCTGAATAAAATCATTAATCATTTCATCTTTCAATTAAAATTATTTTTACTATGTGACTAGTAGGCTATGGCTAACATACAAAATTTTTTCCTTCTTCAGTGTTATAATGTACTCAGCAATTATGCTGCAAAATCAGTGTTTCCCCAAGTATACAAGATGGTTTCAGATTATATTAATATAGGAATGAACATTTTCCATTTTAACAGTACTATTTACTTTAATAAGTAGTAGAAAAAAACTGGTACATCAAAACTATTTCATAGATTACTAAGTGATATAATGTGATATATCACTGTAATAAATGGGAATAAATGCAAATAGTAAAGTTTATGAAGGGACTATGGGACTCATTGAAGTTCAAGTGCAATTTTTTTTTTTTTTTTTTGGAGACACAGTCTCGCTCTGTCACCCAGGCTGGAGTACAGTCGTGCTATCTCGGCTTACTGCAACCTCAGCTCCCAGGTTCAAGCAATTCTCCTGCCTCAGAATTACAGAAGAGTAGATGGGACTACAGGTGCATGCCAACATGCCTGGCTAAATTTTTTTTGTATTTTTAATAGAAACAGGGTTTCACCATGTTGGCCAGGCTGGTCTCGCACTCCTGACCTCAACTGTTCTGCCCACCGCGGCCTCCCAGAGTACTAGGAATACAGGCATGAGCCACCGTGCCCAGCCTAAAGTAAATCTTAAAAGTGCATCAGCACATACAATGATTAAGATCAAGAAAACAACTCTGGCCAGGCACAGTGGCTCATACCTGTAATCCCAGCACGTTGGGAGGCCAAGGCAGGCAGATAGCTTGAGCCCAGCCTGGGCAACATGGTGAACACGCAGATGCACATGCACAGGCAAGTGCACACACACACAGGCACACACACTAAAAACAATTAAAACTGAGTAGTCTGCGTTTCAGCAAGCAGTACGTGTACCAAAACTAAAATGATACAGAGATTAGTATGGCCCCTGCACAAGGATGACACACAAATTCGTGAAGCATTCCAAATTTTTGAAAATATAAATAATTAATTAAATAGAACTAAGTAGAACTGAAATGAAAATAATTCTTTCATTAAAATAAAGGAAAAAAGAGCCAGGTGTAATGGCTCACTTCTGTAATCCCAGCACTTGGGAGGCAAAGGCAGGCGGGTCACTTGAGGTCAGGAGTGCGAAATCAGCCTGGCCAACATGACAAAACCTCGTCTCTACTAAAAATACAAAAGTTAGCCGGGCAAGGTGGCAGGCGCCTATAATCCCAGTTACTCAGGAGGCTAAGGCAGGAGAATCACTTGAGCCCAGGAAGCAGAGGCTGCAGTGAGTCAGGACTGCACCACTGCACTCCAGCCTGGGTGACAAAGCGAGACTCTGTCTCAAAAATAAGTAAATATATAAACAAAGGAAAAAAGTTTTACCACAATAAAGAGGCATTCTTAAATCAAAAAAATATATAAGGTTATTAGCAAATATTTATCAAATTTTCACATAAACTTCCTACACTGTCTTTTTTTTTTCCTTTTAACTCATCTGTATTTGTTACAACTTTAAGCAGAATGTGACTCGAGCACTACATTTCCATCCACAAGACTGGGTCTGCGTTATTTTTGAATAGCTTTATGATATGCTTAGGTAGGCTTACAACTTTGCTCCTCCAAACAATACTTTTCTTTGGAAAACAGGCCCTGTGGGGAGTTCCTTCCATCATAAACTTCCTAAACTTTCACTGTTCATACATTATGTATATAACTTGAGTACTTAAGGTCTACAGACATATTCTATTTTATATAACTTAGGTAAAAATCAGAGCAGTGAATAATAAATCTTAGGCTTCAGTGTTTTCAGTCAACAAAACCTTTAGCAAATTATAACTGGCAACTTAGAAATCAAAATAAACCATTATTTAATTCATTTGGCTCAAACTAACGATAAAACTTAAAGGTTGAAGAAATTAGAAATATTAACATCATTCAGCTTTTAAATATTTCTTGACAAAACAAACTAAAAACTACTCTACCAAAGGAGTAACTACAAATAATTTTTAAAACTATATTTTTGTTCTTTACTACTTGATAAACTTACATTGTTTAACACAGTAAGAAGTGCCTGTACCAAGCCACTGCTACACATTTCATATGGTGAAATTGTGTTTTCATCCTTCAAAAGTACAATTAGGTTTTCTAAAGCTGTCTTCATTAAATCTCTCCAAGTGTTCTCACTCTCAATACACTAAAATAAAAAAAAAAATTCATGAAGACAACCAAAAACATAAACATAGCTCTTAAAGTAACTTATCAGAATACCAATTATCATGACAATAATTTAGATATTAAGCAAAATTAAAAGTTAAAATGATTAACACAAATTATGTCTACCAGAGGTCAGCAAACATTTTTGTAAAGGGCCCAGTGCAAATATTTTAGGCTTTGCAGGCCATATAGTCTACGTCACAACTATTCAACCATGCCCTTGTAGCACCAAAGTAGTTGTAGACAATATGTAAATGAATAAGCATGGCTACGTGTGATAAATTATATGGATACTGAAATCTGATTTTCATGTGTCTTGAAATTCTCCTTCTGGTTTGTTTTCAATCATTTAAAAGTATAAAAACCATTCTTACCTCATGCAGCCATACGCAAATGGGGAGCAGGCCAGATTTGGCTCCTGGGCCATAATTTGCTGACCCCCTACTCAATACCCATGACATAAAGGATAGAGGGGAAGACATCAAACTAAAACTCACTACACATCATCAAAATCTAGAGGTTGACATACTTGTCTATTTGTATGAAGCTCCCAAGATGACTCTAACTGAGTTGCTATGTTTCTGAGTGTTACCACTACTCCACGAGGCATGCTTTCAACAGCTTTAAAGTGGTCATCGTATAAATCTCGAGCCATAGTTCGTACCTACCAAAATAAGCATAACAAATGTGAATTTTTACTACAATTAATAATTTTACCAAATCTTCACTTTTATAGACACTCATATTTACTTATTTCACCATAAAAAGGTATGTACTGTCATTTGGGCAAATGAGCTCTTGAAGTTAGTTATTTAAGAAAACAACCTGTCTATGTTCTGGGTCTGATGAAATTTAGTACATGATATTATTCACAAATCATATGCTTAAGTAATGTAAATTTAGGATTCACCTAATGCCATTTTAATCCCAAACAAACCAGCATAACTCTAATGCAACAGAAAAAACCTATTGCTGTAAACTACTTAATAATACTTTCTATTCTATTTTGGTATGCCCTTCAGAATTAAAAGATGGCAATCATGGATATCAGACGACTTTGAAGAAACTATCTCTTTATAAAACAGTATTAATAATTAATACTGGTGTGGTGGCTCATGCTTGTAATCCTAGCACTTTGAGAGGCGGAGGCAGACAGATCACTTGAGGTCAGTCAGGAGTTCAAGACCAGCCTGGTCAACATGGTAAAACCTCGTCTCTACTAAAAATTAAAAATAAAATTAGCTGGCCATGGTTGTGCATGCCTATAGTCCCAGCTACTCAGGAGGCTGAGGCGGGACAATCACTTGAACCCGGGAGGTGGAGGCTGCAGTGAGCCAAGATTGTGCCACTGCAGCCTAGGTGACAGAGCAAGACTTTGCTTCAAAAAATAAAAAATAAAAAAAAAAACAAAAATTAGTTAAAATTATTTTTGCCTAAAATATTTTGATGCATACTTGTTTATATATGCAAAAGGACAGCCACCTACTCACTGAGTTGCTACTGATTTTAAAACAAGAAAGTGAAGCAATAATTTTTAAATTTTTTTTTTTTTTGAGATGGAGTCTCGCTCTGTGGCCCAGGCTGGAGTGCAGTGGCCGGATCTCAGCTCACTGCAAGCTCTGCCTCCCGGGTTCAGGCCATTCTCCTGCCTCAGCCTCCCGAGTAGCTGGGACTACAGGTGCCCGCCACCTCGCCCGGCTAGTTTTTTGTATTTTTTAGTAGAGACAGGGTTTCACCGTGTTAATGGTCTCGATCTCCTGACCTCGTGATCCACCCATTTCGGCCTCCCAAAGTGCTGGGATTACAGGCTTGAGCCACCGCGCTCGGCCAATTTTTAAAATTTTTATCTTATAATTTCAACTTTTAGATTCGGGGGTACATGTGCAGGTTACATGGGTATATTGTGATGTTAAGGTTTGCAATACAAATGATCTCAACACCCAGGTAGTGAGCATAGTACCCAAGTTTTGGAACTCTTGCCACCCTCACTCCACACCCTCCATAATTTTTATTTTTTTAATGACAATACAAGATTGAGAGAATGTTCTCATTGAATTTTTTTAGTTTGTGTTACGAAATTTCAGTCTCCTGTAGTCTAGATTTGGTTGGTTAATAATGACATATTAGGTATACCAAAAAGCTCTTGAGATAGGTAATTTATAGTCAGATTATTCAATGATTCCATGCTTGCAAATATGAGTATTCATTAAAATTTGTAACCTCAAAATCAATCATTTCAGAGCTTTCACATTCATTCACGGACATGCACAGTGCAGCAATAAATTTACAGTGCCCGATATGCACGTTCCCAGCAGAATTCAAAAAGGTGACAATCTTTCTTGCTTCGAGTCTCATACTATAAACAAGTGCCCTACTCCCAATCTACTTAGTGTCACACTTATCGAATTTTGGGGCTTTTTCTTCCTGATTTCATTGTTTAAAATGGCCCCCAAACACAGTACTTAAGTGCTATCTAGTGTTTCTAAGCACAAGAAGACTGTGATGTACCTTACAAGGGGAAAAGAGAAAAAAAGTGTATGCTAACATACGCTTTGTTCAAGCATAACAGTGCTGTTGGCCAGTTCAATACTAACAAATCAACAATACATATCAGGCTGGGTGCAGTGGCTCAGGCTTGTAATCCCAGCACTTTGGGAGACCGAGGCGGGCAGATCACTTGAGGTAGGAGTTCGAGACCAGCCTGGCCAACATGGTGAAACCCCGTCTCTACTAAAAATGCAAAAATGAGCCGGGCATGGTGGCACGCACCTGTAGTCCCAGGTATTTGGGAGGCTGAGGCAGGAGAATTGGTTGAACCTGGAAGGTGGAGGTTGCAGTGAGTCAAGACTGTGCCACTGTACTCCAACATAGGAAACAGAGTGAGACTCTGTCTCAAAAAACAAAAAACAATACGTAGCAAATAAGGTGTCTTTAATCAAAAACATTATAAAAAAGGTGACAAAAACGTTGTCACGACAGGCTCTAGGCCTAGAAGAAATCTAACCCAGTATTTCTCCTACAAGCAATGGTTCAATATTCACAACAACTTTATAAAATGTAACTACTGTTGGCTGGACATGGTGGCTCATGCCTGTAATCCTAGTACTTTGGGAGTCTGAGGCGGGTGGATCACTTGAGGTCAGGAGATGGAGACCATCCTGGCTAACACAGTGAAACCCTGTCTCTACTAAAAATATAAAAAATTAGCCGGGTATGGTGGCATGTGCTTGTAGTCCCAGCTACTCGGGAGGCTGAGGCAGGAGAATCGTTTGAACCTGGGGAGGCGGAGGTTGTAGTGAGCCGAGATCGCACCACTGCACTCCAGCCGGGGTGACAGAGTGAGAATCCATCTCAAAAAAAATAAAAATAAACAAAAAAGCTATGTTCTTTCCAAAGTGTGGCACCTGAAATATCTTTGGGATAACCAAGAGTATTCAAACAGGAAATAAAGACACGAACATCTTTATATAAAACATCTGCTTCAAATAAAAACCACTATTACAGGACAGGTACAGTGGCTCATGCCTGTAATTCCAGCACCTTGGGAGGCTGAGGCAGGTAGATCACCTGAGGTCAGGAGTTTGAGACCAGCCTGGTCAACATGGTGAAACTCCATCTCTACTAAAAATACAAAACATTAGCTGGGCATGGTGGTGGGCACCTGTAATCCTAGCTACTCAGGAGGTTAAGGCAGGAGAATAGCTCGAACCCGGGAGGCAGAGGTTGCACTGAGCCGAGACTGCACCATTGCACCACAGCCTGGGCATCAAGAGCGAAACCAAGTCTCAAAAAAAACCATTATTACAAGGGTTTCGCTAAGTTTCTTTAAAAAAAAAAAAGAAAAAAAGAAACACCATTATTACAATTTCTCTGGTCAAAGCCATAAAAAACACAAGAACTCTCTCCTAATCCCAATCACGTACAAGCATTCTTTGCATACTGTATTTAAAAACTATCTTAGAACCAGGCATAGGGCCTGTAGTCCCAGCTACTTGAGAGGCTGAGGCAGGAGGATGACTTGCACTCAGGTGTTTTAGACCAGCCTAGGCAACACAGAGAGACTCTGTTTCAAAACAAAACAAATAAAAAACAAATTCTATTTTATATTACCATTACAGGTAAAATAAACATGCTAGTCACCAGAAAATGTTGAATCTAACTATGCGATTAACATGGAAATATACTGGCCATATTTGAAAATAACAATGCAAACCTGATGAAAGCATTAAAAGATTAGTCAATTACGCATCTGCTACAGTATCTTCTTGAAGTAATAATTTCAGCTGCCATAGCCATTAAATTAAGCATCAAAAATAATCTGAATTTAGAACCAGGCAGTTAAGTTGCTGTATCACAAGGTATTAATCCAGACTGTAAAATACAATAGTCATTTTCAATCCCACTGTAACACTAAAAATATTACTATCATTAATAATTTCAGGCCGGACGTGGTGGCTCACACCCGTAATCCCAGCACTTTGGGAGGCCGAGGCAGGTGGATCACGAGGTCAGGGGATTGAGACCATCCTGGCTAACATAGTGAAAATCTGTCTTTACAAAAAATTAGCCGGTGTGGCGGCGGGTGCCTGTAGTCCCAGCTACTCAGGAGGCTGAGACAGGAGAATGGCATGAATCTGGGAGACGGAGGGTGCAGTGAGCCAAGATCACGCCACTGCACTCCAGCCTGGGCAACACAGTGAGACTCAGTCTCAAAAAAAAAAAAAAAAAAAAGAAAAGAAAAGAAAAGAAAAAATTTCAATGAGTTAAATTTTTTTATGCAATTAATAAGTAATTTACATTTTGTTTCATACTAATATCCATTTTGATTCTGTTTTAATGTTGGTATTTAGTACAGGTATAAAAATAATATGTAAATAAATATTTAAGAAAATGAACACTGAAAACAGGAAAACTAAAATACATTATATTAGGGTTGCTTATGTTCTATGGCTCAATTTTTTTCAATGCTTATACTTAACCACTGAAAATTTACAACATCAGTATAAAAGACAAGAATAAAGCACATCCAACAGATATACCTTTTGCTTTGTTTTTTCTAACTTAGATTTCAGTTTTCTGCCTCTTTTGCCAGTCCAGCCAGTCACAAATTCTGAACCTTGGGGGGAAGAAAAGAACATTCATAGAGCATACTTTATTACAATTTAACATATTCATTTATTTTTACCTACTAACCTTACATATCTACATACTTACCCAGGGAAGTTTCTGCAGTAAATGAATGTTTGGTTCCTCTATTAGATTCAAATACAAAACCAGGTAAATCTTCTTTCAATATTGTAGCTTGCTGACCATCTGAATTATGAATAGCAATTTCTCCTTCTTTCAAACATGTCAGTGACCAATTTCCTACAGTAAGTTTAGTGGGTCCTGGTGCTGACAGTATAGGTTGACTTGAAGTAGATGGCTTTACTTGGCCTCGAGCTCTTTGTAACTTCTCTAAGAATTCACTTCGGCTTTCTATGAAGACAAAATACTTGTTTTAAAAATCTTATTTCTTTCAAATATAACATGTATTTTCTCTTAAAAAAAAAGACCTATTAAAATATAAATTTTAAACAGTAAAACTAAATTAGAAACTGGAAATATTAGCCAGGCATGGTGGTACACATCTGTAGTCCCAGCTACTTGGGAAGCTAAGGCGAGATGATCACTTGAGCTCATGAGTTTGAGGTTGCGATGAGCTATGATCACACCACCACTCTCTAGCCTGGGAGACAGAGTAAGACACTGTCTCCCCCCGCCCTAAAAAAAGGAGCTATATTTGTAAAGATATTTTTTAAAAAGTAGATATAGTGTTGTTCCTTGTCCATGCAGTAAAAAGACATTTATGAAACATTTTCATGGTATAATAATTTTTCTCTACTGATAAAAAAAATGGATATTAAAAAATAAAGAAACAAATATTTTTTTAAAATACCATGATGGGCTGGGCGCAGTGGCTCACACCTGTAACTCCAGCACTTCGGGAGGCTGAGGCAGGTGAATTACCTGAGGTCAGGAGTTCGAGACTAGCCTGACCAACAAGGTGAAATCCCATCTCTACTAATAATACAAAAATTAGCCAGGCATGGTGGCAGGTGCCTGTAGTCCCAGCTACTTGGGAAGATGAGACAGGAGAATTGCCTGAACCCAGGAGGTGGAAGTTTCAGTGAGCCGAGATCGCACCACTGTACTCCAGCCTAGGTGACAGAGTGAGACTCAATCTCAAAAAATTAAATAAAATACCATGACAATGGTAGCAAAAATATGAGAAAAAAAAACTGTAGAAACTGGGAAAATATTTTAATTGAAACAAAATATTACCTGAACTGTCAGATCCACCTTCAGGACTACCACTTGAATACATGGTGGCAAGTTTTCCATCCAAGATAAATCTGAACCATCCATTACTGCCATTAGATAATTCCAAGGCTGCTGCATCACTCCAAATATACAAGCAGTCTCTTCCCCTAATGATTGACCAGTCTCTCCAATGATATGGTTTACCTTGCTGCAATTCTTTAGCATCTTCCTGTGGTTCATCTTCCTAAATGTGTAGAATTATTCAATTAAACATGAGAAATAATTTCAATGTCAAATATTTATACGTATTTTAAAAACAAGAATCTAATTTCAAATTTAAATGTTCTGAACATAATACTCAATTGCATGTAGTTTAATTTTTTTTTTTTTCCTTTTAGAAACATGGTCTCACTCTGTCACCCAGGCTGGAGTGCAGTAGTGTCATCATAGCTTACAGAAGCCTCTAACTCCTGGCCTCAGGCAATCTTCCCACCTCAACCTCCAAAGTAGCTGGGATTACAGGTCCAAGCCACAGCACCTGGCTCTCAATTCTAATTAATTACCTATAACTAAATCTTACAAATAAGTGTTAAAAATATCAAGAAATTCATGTAATTAATGACCTACATTATATCGTGTCCAGGTGTAGTGGGGTAAAGACTAATGGATTAGAGCACTACAAACAACAAGATAATAACCTAAAACCTTGCTGAACTCACTACATCTCTGGGTCTATTTGTAAAAAATGATGATTTAGAGAGGCTCAATGGTATCCAAACTGAAGTGTATAACAGAATCACCAAAGAAGCTTTTTAAAGATAAATTTTGGCTGAGAGTGATGGCTCAAGCCTGTTACCTCAACACTTTTGGAGGCCAAGGCAGGAGGACTGCTTAGGCCAGGAGTTCAAGATCAGCCTGGGCAACGTACTGAGTCTGTCTCCACAAAAAAAATTTAAAAATTAGCTGAGGGTGGCAGTGCGCACCTGTAGCTCTAGATACTAGAGAAGTGGAAGCAGGAAGACTGCTTGGGCCCTGGAATGTGAGGTTATAGTGAAGGATTGTGCCACAGAACTCCAGCCTGGGTGACAGACTGGGGCTCTGTCTCTATTATCTATATCTATCTAGCTAGCTAGCTAGCTAATAGAGACACTATTATCTCTATATAGATAATAGAGACAGTGTCTCTCTCTATAAATACATTACACATATTTATAATTTATATATTATAATATATATTATCTATTGTAAGTAAATAAAATTCATTCATTCATTCCAAGGCCCCACCTTTAGCCAAGTGAATCAAATATACTCGTTCCCATGATCATACAAGTATTTTAGCTACAGCTTTTTTTTTCCCCCGCTCTGTCACCCAGGCTGGAATACAGTGGCGCAATCTCCACTCAATGCGAGCTCCGCCTCCCTGGTTCACGCCATTCTCCTGCCTCAGCCTCCCAAGTAGCTGGGACTACAGGCGCCCACAACCACGCCTGGCTAATTGTTTGTATTTTTAGTAGAGACAGGGTTTCACAGTATTAGCCAGGATGGTCTCGATCTCCTGACCTCGTGATCCGGCCGCCTCAGCCTCCCAAAATGCTGGGATTAGGCATGAGTCACCACGCCCAACTGAGCATGTTTTTTTAAAAAAACAATCTATAAACATTTTGTAGCTCAGCCTGTGTTCCTAAAACTTTCTTTGGACATATTTAAAAATTGAAAATATTCACATAAAAAGATTATTAAATTATCTAAATACATCCATTACAACCAACTAAAATATAGATAAGATACATGAAAAATGTGTTTTCAAACACTAAACAACAGTCAATGCAAGACTATGATCCTTAAGAAAATGAAAGCAAACAAAGTAGAGACCATTTGCTGGCTGAGCTCATGAGGAAGGGGAACACAGATCCTAGCAGTACAAGTTAAGAAAACACAGATCAGAGTTTGAGGAGTTTAAGGCAACTGGAATATGTGGAGGCTGAGTTCACTATCAGGGAACTAAAGAGAAAAAGCCTTTCCAGAAATCTGCAAAGTAGTTTCCACTGAGCACTACAGTCATATACAGGGTGATACTCCATAAGATTGGGCAAAGAACAACTGGAAAGTTGTAAGAGATCATACAAGCGGCCAGACATCTGCATTCCAAACAGCCAGAGTAGAAAATCCTCATGGATCACCAGGATATTCAGTGAATTCAGAGAAATCACAAATTCAGGATCACAGGGGTGAACTTCCCTAGAGTAAAAGCTATTCTGCCACCATGCAATGACAATTTTGTATTCTTTGTAGAGACAGGGTTTTGCCATGTTACCTAGGCTAACCTTGAACTCGTGGGCTCGAGCAACCTGTTCGCCTCAGCCTCCCAAAGTGCTGGAATTACAGGCGTGAGCCAAGGTACCTGGCCAAAGCCCAATATTCCTTACGAAAGACCACAAAGCCCAAAGCTCAATATCATAACATTTACAATATCCAGTAGCAAATCAAAAATTACTAGACAAAGAATCACAGTGTTTGGAAGGCCAAAGCAGGAGGATAACTTGAGGCCAAAAACCAACCTAGCCTTGGCAACATAGTGAGACCCCCATCTCTACAAAAATAAAATAAATATTTTTTTAATTAAAAAAAAAAAAAAAGAGGCGAGGTGCAGTGGATCACTTTGAGGTCAAGAGTTCAAGACCAGCCTGGCTAACAATAGTGAAACCTTGTCTCTACTAAAAATACAAAAATTAGTTGAGCATGGTGGTGTGCACCTATAATTCCGGCCACTTGGGAGGCTGAGACAGGAGAATTGCTTGAACACGGGAGGCGGAGGTTGCAATGAGCCAAGATCGCGCCACTGCACTCCAGCCTGGGTGACAGAGCAAGACCCTGTCTCAAAAAAGAAAAATTTAAAAAGAAGGCCAAATAAAGACATTTTCAGATAAATACAATCTGAGAGAATTATCTGGCTTCCCTTTTAATTTTCTCTTTTTTTTTTTTTTTTTTAAATAAAAATAGAGATGGGGTTGGCCGGGCATGGTGGCTCGGGCCTGTAATCCCAGCACTTTGGGAGGCCAAAGTGGGCAGATCACGAGGTCAGGAGATGGAGACCATCCTGGCTAATATGGTAAAACCCCGTCTCTACTAAAAATACAAAAAATCAGCCAGGCATTGTGGCAGTCCCAGCTACTCGGGAGGCTGAGGAAGAAGAATGGCATGAACCCGGGAGGCGGAGCTTGCAGTGAGCCAAGACTCGGTCTCAAAAAAAAAAACAGACACAGAGTCTCACAATTTTGCCTAGACTGGTCTCAAACTCCTGGGCTCAAGCAATTCTCCCACCTGAGCCTCCCCAAAGTCCTGGGATTACAGGCATGAGCCATCGTGTCCAGTCGACCATTTCAATGTATTTTGAAGAGCAAAAGTGTGTGATGATGAAGTACAACTTAGCAATTATGTGTTCTTTTATAGTATAACTGTTTGAAGTTTCATTTTTGAAATCTTTCCCAAGCCCAAGGTCACTAAGATTTCTCTTTTTCTCTAGAAGTTTCATAATTTTAGTGTATACATTTTAGTCTATGGTTCATTTTGTTAATTTTTGTATATGGGACCCTTACCATGTATATATACAATGTATATATATATAATGCTATATATACACATGGTAAGGGTTGAGACTGAGAGAGATTCAATCTCAAAAAACAAAAGAAAAAGAAAAACGATACTATATATATATTTTATATATATACGGTAAGGGTTGAAGTTCAATTTGTTTTGCATATGCTATTGACCTGTTCATTTTCTGAAAAGATCATTCTTTCTTGATTGTCTTAGCACTTTTGTTGAAAACTGATTGACCATATGTGTACTGGGTCATTAATCTATCTTTACACTATTGTCACACTTCCTTGATTACTGAAGTTTTATAAAAGACTTGAAATCTGTTGATGTATATCTTCCATGCTGCTCCTTTTCCAGGTTGCTTTGGCTATTGCACTTATATGTAAATGTTAGAATATTTGCATTTATATATAAATGTTAGACCCTCCTTGTTTTCTTTTTTTTTTGAGATGGAGTTTCGTTCTGTCAACCAGACTGGAATGCAATGGCACGATCTCGGCTCACTGCAACCTCTGTCTCCCAGGTTCAAGCAGTTCTCCTGCCTCAGCCTCCAAAGTAGCTGG
>NW_012104921.1:418271-420123 GCF_000951045.1 Mandrillus leucophaeus | reverse complement strand
TTAGCCAGGATGGTCTCGATCTCCTGACCTCGTGATCCGCCCATCTCGGCCTCCCAAAGTGCTGGGATTACAGGCTTGAGCCACCGCGCCCGGCCGCCTGGCTAATTTTTGTATTTTTTGTAGAGACGGGGTTTCACCATGTTGGCCAGGTTGGTTTCGAACTTCTGACGTCAGGTGATCTCCCTGCCTCGGCCTCCCACAAGTGCTGGGATTACACTCGTGAGCCACTGTACTCAGCCTAGAATCTCCTTGTTAATTTCTACAAAAAGACTGCTGGGATCTTGGTTGGGATTTCTGTAACCTATTTCTTGAGAGGAAGAGCTCCAGAGAATAAACTCAGATGATATTTTTGTTTTGTTTTTCCTTAAATCCCCCAGTAATTCTGACAATTAACCGAATCTGGGTAATACATACACATTCTCTTTTCACCACCCTCGGAATTCTACAATTATAACTCATACGCCACCATTTTTTTTCAAAAACATTACTACCTTGTTACTAATATACAATAAGCATTCACTAAATATTAGAAATAAATCTTGCTGGGAATCCCTAGAGATGGAAAAGGTATATTTAAATTTGCAGTCTAAGGCAAGAGTTACCAATGAATACAGAAATGGGTCGGTTAAGTTTACTGAGAAACAGCATATTTACAGAGTCTGGAATTATGTCCCTACAAATTACTTATTACAAGGAAAAAGAGGCCAAGTGCAGTGGCTCATGCCTGTAATACCAACAGTTTGGGAGGCCAAGGCGGGGGGATCACCTAGGTCAGAAGTTTGAGACTGGCCTGGCTAATATGGTGAAACCCTGCCTCTACTAAAAACACAAAAATTAGCTGGGCGTGGTGGTACGTGCCTGTAATCCCAGCTACTCTGGAGGCTGAGGCATGAGAATCACTTTAACCCATAAGGTGGAGGTTGCAGTGAGCCGAGATCATGCCATTGCACTCCAGCCTGGGCAACACAGCAAGATCCCAACAAAAAAAAAAAAAAGGAAAAAGAGCAACTTTATAGTAGAGAAACCTGGAAGAGAAAAAACTTAAGCAAGTGATCCAAGTTATCATAACCAACAGGGCAAACAGACACGAATGTGCCTCCAAGAAGGAACATTATGCACCTAGAACAGCATAGTATCACCTCTATAGGACTTCTGCTAAAACACATAAGCTGAATTAAATCACACAGAAACATGACATAAAGTTAGATTCTTTGTTCAAATTAACTGTTCTATTCTCTTCATAAACACCAAAGCTATGAAAATAAAAGAAAGGCTGACAGACTGTTATAGGTTCTCAGGACAAACTGTCGCAGGTCCTCAGGAATATGATAAGCAACGTAATGTGTGCTCCTGGATTTCATTGTGGACCAGAAAAAAAAATTACTACAAAGGCCATTAAAGACAATGGCAAAATCTGAATATGGTCTCCAGAGAAAATATTAGTGTTACATAAATATTAAATTTTCTGATTAGTACAATTTTGATAATGATACTACAACTATGTCCTGGTTTTTTGGTGAAATATTTAGGTTAAAAGGGAAAACTTTGTATTCAGCTTACCATCTTTTTTTTTTAAGATGGAGTCTCAGGCCGGGCACGGTGGCTCACGCCTGTAATCCCAGCACTTTGGGAGGCTGAGATGGGCAGATCACAAGGTCAGGAGATCAAGACCATCCTGGCTAGCACAGCGAAACCCTGTGTCTACTAAAAATACAAAAAATTAGCCGGGTGTGGTGGCAGGCGCCTGTAGTCCCAGCTACTCGGGAGGCTGAGACAGGAGAATGGCGTAAACCCAGGAGGCGGAGCTTGCAGTGAGCCAAACTCGCGCCACTGCACTCAGCCTGGGCGACAG
>NW_012104921.1:406755-417358 GCF_000951045.1 Mandrillus leucophaeus | reverse complement strand
AAAAAAAAAAAAAAATGTACACACACACACACACACACACACACACACACACACACACACAGAGACACATGTGTCTGAAAAAATATTAAAGGAAATGGGGCAAAATGTTAATAACTAGTCAATGTGGATAGAGAGTATTCTGATATTCTTTAATTATATTTGCAACATTTCTGTATGTTTAAAATTGTTGATCCATAAAATGTTTTAAAAGAAAATTGACCAATTTAAAAATTATACAGAACTATTTCATTGTCATTTATTTGTCAAAATAATTGTCATCTTGTCAAAACCCATCAAAAATTGAAACTAGATTTTCCTCAAAAGAAACTCTTCCTGATACCTCTACAATTAAGACCACTCACTTTTTCTGGTTTTGATTCCTCTTCATTCTCATCATCAGAGGAAGGACCTGCCAACGTTGACACTTTGCTAATTACACCAAGTCTGGCTAGCTGATCCAAAAATATATCACCGCCTTTATCTACTAAATCCCTTATGATCTGCAAAGCCAGCAAGTGGCCATCATCATCATCCTGAGAAAAAAAAAAAAAAGGAGGGGGGAAGTACATGATAGCAAGGAAGTGAAAGAAAAACAGTAAAAATAAGTTTAGTTGCCAGGAGCAGAGAAATGCAGTAATTTGCACAAAATGATTTACTGAAATTAAAACAAAATTTTTATTTCAGACTACTACCTAAAGGAAATTAATGCTAGAAGAGTTTTGAAAAAGAAACTGACCTCTTGATCCAGGACAGTTGCAGTGATTTCCACTAGTATTGTAGGCAAATTGTGACCAACATCAGAATCACAAACTTCTTTTAACAGTGCTTCAGAGCAAAAATGAATCATTTTTCGAATTAGAGCAAGGCTTGCTTTCCTTGAAAAGTAAAAATAGAATTATATGAAGCCACATGAAGTTAAACCAAAATGCATGCATTAATGAACAGTAAAATAGCCAATGTTACATTTTATACACTCTAAAAGAATACACTTAATAAAAAAATACAAAAAAATTGGGACTCAGCACATGTTCATTTTTGAGATAATTCCATTTGTTTTCTATTATAAATATATTGAGCTCACCAAAAATGACTTATAATTTTCTTAAATGCACTCTTCTATTCTATATTCTACACTTTACCAGCATGAACATTAACATGTCATGATAATTTTAGAAAATTAAGTAAAAAGTACTACAACTACCAAGAAAATAAATGGGGCCCAGCACGGTGGCTCATGCCTGTAATCCCTGCATTTTGGGAGGCTGAGGCAGGTGGATTACTTGAGCTCAGGAGTTCAAGACTAGCCTGGCCAACTTGGAGAAATCCCGCCTCTACCAAAAATACAAAAATTAGCTAGACATGGTGGCAGGCACCTGTAATCTCAGCTACTCAGGAGCCTGAGACAGAATAATCACTTGAACCCAGGAGATCGTGCCACTGTACTCCATTCTGGGAGACTGAAGGAGATTCCATCTCAAAAAAAAAGAAAAGAAAAGAAATGATACAAATTATAACTAATCTAAAATTTCCTATAATCCAAAATACAATGCTCTAAGAACTTAAGATACCAGGTAATTTATATGAAAAACAAAATTTTAAATTAATTTGTCTTTCATCAAGTTTAAAATCCATGTTCACTACAACTATGGACTCATATAAATGAAAATAAGAGATCCTAATAATCCCACACCCCAAAAATATTCCCACTATTAACAAATTCACATGCCTTTTTTCCCTTTTATTTACGTACTGCTTTGCTTAGACCATAAAATACACTCAATAAAGTCACACAAATTAATCTCACTCTTTTTTTTTTTTTTTTTTTTTTTTTTTGAGATAAAGTCTCGCTCTGTCACCCAGGCTGGAGTACAGTGGCACAATCTCAGCTCACTGCAACCTCCGCCTCCCAGGTTCACACCATTCTCCTGCCTCAGACTCCCAAGTAGCTGGGACTATAGGCACACGCCACCACGCCCGGCTAATTTTTTGTATTTTTAGTAAAGATGGGGTTTCACTATGTTAGCCAGGATAATCTCAATCTCCTGACCCCGTGATCTGCCCGCCTTTGCCTCCCAAAGTGCTGGGACTACAGGCGTGAGCCACCGCATCCGGCCAAATTAACCTCAATTTTTTAACATGTAACCTCATCTTTTAAAATAAAAAACACATATCCACATACACTTAAATGATAATAAACTATTAGCAAAAAGGGGCTTGGCTGGGAGAGGTGGTTCACGCCTGTAATCCCAGCACTTCGGGAGGCTGAGGCAGGTGGATCACCTGAGGTCAGGAGTTCGAGATCAGCCTAACCAATATGGTGAAACCTCATCTCTATCAAAAACATAAAAATTAGTCGGGCAGGGTGGGCACCTGTAGTCCCAGCTATTCGGGAGGCTGAGACAGGAGAACTGCTTGAACCCTAGAGGTGGAGGTTGTAGCAGGCCAAGATCGTGCCACTGCACTCCAGTCTGGGCGACAGAGCAAGACTCTGTCTTAAAAACCAATAAACCAAAAAAAAAAAAGAGGTTTGTCTATTATGTAAGAGCCAATAACCAATTCATTTAACAAATATTTTCTAAGTATCTAACAATGTTCTAGGCACTAAGCTGCAGATATCATTACCCTTGAGGTGACTGATAGAAGAATAAAGAGGCAAAATTCTCAACTGATGTCCCAGAGAAGCATGTGACACAGCTGTATTTCTACAGCATGGGGTCTCTACATATTTTATAACTCTCTCTAGCTGAAGTTATAACATTATATTTCTTTAATGAAGGAATATGCTTTATTACAAATTCAAGTACATTACAGAAAATGATAGGTGGACAGAGGACAAACTGTTCTAACAGGATTGATTCTTTCCAGTTTTTGTTTTGTTGTTTTTAATTTAGTTTTATTTATTTATTTATTTTGGAACAGAGTCTCGCTCTGTCACCCAGGCTGAAGTGCAGTGGCGTGATCTCGGCTCACTGCAACCTCTACCTCCTGGGTTCAAGCGATTCTCCCGTCTCAACCTCTGGAGTAGCTGGGATTACAGGTGTGCACCACCACACCCAGCTAATTTTTGTAGTTTTAATAGAGACGGAGTTTCATCATGTTGGCCAGGCTGATCTCAAACTCCTGACCTCAGGTGATCCACCTGCCTCAGCCTCTCAAAGTACTGGGATTACAGGCGTGAGCCACCACACCCAGTCATAATTTCTTTTTTTTTTTTTTTTTTTTGAGACAGCATCTCGCTTTGTCCCCAAGGCTGGAGTGCAGTGGCAGGATTCAGGTTCAAGTGATTCTTGTGTCTCAACTTTCCAAGTAGCTGGGACTACAGGCACGTGCCACCATGCCCAGCTAACTTTTCTATTTTTGTAGAGAAAGGGTTTTACCACATTGCCCAGGCTAGTCTCGAAATCCTGTGCTCAGGAGATCCACCCTCTTTGGCCTCCCAAAGTGCTGGGATTATAGGCATGAGTCACTGTGCCTGGCCCCAGTTTTTATTACTGGCCCCAGTTTTTATTTATATTCCATTGTAAATACCAGAATTTAAGTATTAGTTTTATATCATTACTTATTTCAATTAACAATGCATTAGAATGTTTATATATTATTTATCTATCTCTCTCACATACTGAGGCATTATGAGTAGGAATCTTTTTATGCACTTTAAAAACATAATTAATTTAATCCACACAACAAAATCTATGAGGTGGGTTTTACTATCTCGAATTTACAAGTGAAGATATTGAGAGACACATCAGTCTACTAAGATCACCAAGCTAATACATTACAGAGCCTGTATTCAAATTCTATCTCTTAATCAGCAGATGATACATAATACAACATAAAATTTTTCTGTTTAACACTATTATATAAATTTTGAACATGTAGTTTACAGTCTTTTCTATTAAAAATAGCACTAATTATTTTTGTGGAAATAGTTTCTTCACATTCCTTCAATACAGAGGGATTCTCAGATCTAAGAGCCTAAACACTTTCATTAAGTATTGAATGTGTATGAGTACTGCATTCGTATTGGTAAACTGATTCAAAAAAGGCTGTTAACACCTTAAATTATCACTAAATATGAGTATCTACAATACTCCTCTTTACTTAAAAAAATTTCTAATATTTAAGTTTCTTAATTGTCGAATAGGTAAAAATGATACCAAATTTTACTTATCTCTAAAACATTTTGCTTTTTACTAGTAAGGAAATTTTTTTTTTTTTGAGACAGCGTCTCACTTTGTCACCTAGACTGGAGTGCAGCAGCACAATCTTGGCTCACTGCACCCTTGACTGCCCAGACTCAAGCAATCCTCCCACCTCAGCCTCCCAAGTAGCTAGGACTACAGGCATGCACCACCATACTCAGCTAATTTTTGTGTGTTTTATAGAGACAGGGTTTCACTATGTTGCCCACGCTGGTCTCAAACTCCTGGACTCAAGCAATCCTCCCACCTCAGCCTCCCAAAGTGCTGGGATTACATGCATGAGCTAACATGCCCAGCTAGGAAATATATTTTTCTATATTAATTTTTTGCTGTTTCTTCTTGAACACTGTGCCTTAATTTCATTGGCTACTTTACTCAAATGGCTCTGAAATTTTTACGATCAATTTGTATATGCCCTTTATATAATAAAGACAGTATCCCTTTGTCATATTTGCTAACAAGTACCCACCTACTGGCAAATTTATTTAGATTAAAAGTTTCTATTCTGGGACATCTGTGGCTGCAGTTAATACTGTTTCTGGTATGTAGTAGTTTTATGCTTTTTACATAAAATAAATTTAAAAGGACATATTTGGCTAATGGAAATAAGTTTCTAAAGTAAGCCAGGCATAGTGGCTCACGCCTATAATCCCACAGTTTGGGAGGTCAAGGCAGGGGAACTGCTTAAGCCTGGGAGTTCAAGACCAGCCTGGGCAGCAAAGCAAGGCTGTCTCTAAAAATAAAAATTAGTTGGACCTGGTGGTGTGTGCCTGCAGTTCTAGCTACTCAAGAGGCTGAGGCAAGAGGATACACTGTGCCATGGAATTCAAGGTTGCAGTGAGCCATGATCACATTATTGCACTCCAGTCTGGGTGACAGCAACACCCTGTCTCAAAAAAAAAGAAAAGAAAAAAGAAAAAGCCAGGCTGGGTGTGGTGGCTCACACCTGTAATCCCAGCATTTTGGGAGGCCAAAGTAGGCAGATCAGGAGTTCAAGACCAGACTGGCCGACATGGCAAAACCCCATCTCTACTAAAAACACAAAAAAATTAGCCAGGCATGGTGGTGTGTGCCTGTGATCCCAGCTACTCAGGAGGCAGAGGTTGCCGTGAGCCGAGATGGCGCCGCTGCACTCCAGCCTGGGCAACAGAGCAGGACTCTGTCTCAAAAAAACAAACAAACAAAAAGCCTATCAAGGTATGATAAACATTCAAGTATATTTTCCTTTGCTCAGAGGTTCTGGAGGGGCTCACGCCTATAATTCCAACAGTTTGGGAGGCCGAGGAGGGTAGATCACATGAGGCCAGGAGTTCAAGACCAGCCTGGCCAACATGGTGAAACCCCATCTCTACTAAAAAAATACAAAAATTAGCTGGGCATGGTAGTGCATGTCCTTAATTCCAAGCTCCTCAGGAGGCTGAGGCACAAGAATTGCTTGAACCTGGGAGTCGGAGGGTGCAGTGAGCCAAGATCATGCCACTGCACTCCAGCCTAAGTGACAGAGCAAGACTGTCTCAAAAAAAAAAGTTTTGGAGGACAGGGAAAAAAAAGTATCTTATCTTTTTCTTTTCCTAATACTTTAGTTTTTAAGTCTTAGAATTTGTTTAGATTCAAAATATAAGATAAAAGATTAGGGTGATTTTTAAAATCAAACTACAAAGCAGATATTCCAGTGCCACTTAGTAAATAGTACTCCCTCCCGTGAATGATCTGAGAAACATTCATTATCATACGTTCAATACCTATATATAACTGGCTATATTGGGGGGACTATTTTATTCCATTGATTTACACACTATTCTGCTAGTTATCATAAAGGTTTCATTGCTAAAGGGTTACACTAACTTTTCAGATTTTTCTTTAATAATCTCACCTATTTATTCTTCCAGATGAACTTTGGGATCTGTCAAGTTCTAAAACAAATTCTGTAGTTATTTCCTTTAGAACTGCATAACCTACAAATTAATTTTAGAAGAATTTATGTCTTTAGATTATTTAATGTTTTCACCCAAGAACAACTTCCCACTATATCCCACCAAGTCCACTTTTTTCTCTCAAATTGTTTAAAAAAAAATATTGGGCCAGTCGCAGTGGCTCACACCTGTTAATCTTAGCACTTTGGGAGGATCACTAGAGCTCAAGAGTTCAAAACCAGTCTGGGCAACATAGTGAGACCCTGTTTACATTAAAAAAAAAAAAAAAATCAGCCGGGTGTGGTGGTGCTCGCCTGTAGTATCAGCTCCTTGGGAGGCTGGAGAATTGCTTGAGCCCAGGAGGCTGAGGCTGCAGTGAGCTAAGATCATACCACCGCACTCCAGGCTGAGCAGCAGGGTAAGATGCTGTCACAAAAAAAATAAAAAATAAAAAGAAGGAAAGAAAGAAAAGAAAACCAGACCACACACAGTGGCTCATGCCTGTAAACCCAACATTTTGGGAGGCTGACATGGGAAGACTGCTTGAGCCTAGGAGTTTGAGACCAGTCTGGGCAACACAGCAAGACTTCATCTCTACAAACAAAACTTTTTTTAATTAGCCAGGTGTTTAGCCAGGCATGGTGGCTTGCATCTGTAGTCTCAGCTACTTGGGAGACTGAGGTGACAGGATCGCTTGAGCCTGGGAGGCAGAGCCTGCAGTGAGCCAAGATTGTGAGCCTTCTAGCCTAGGTGACAGAGTGAGCCACCCTGTCCTCCCCCAAAAAATTAGCTGGCGCAGTGGTGCACAACTGCGGTCGCAGGTGCTTGGGAGGCTGAGGTGGGAAAATCCCTTGAGCCCAGGAGTTTGATATTGCAGTAAGCTATGAGCACTCCACTATACTCCGCCTGTGCGACAGTGAGACCCTGCAGCTAAAACATTGTTTAAAAATGTCTAAAGGGCCGGGCGCGGTGGCTCACCCCTGTCATCCCAGTACTTTAGGAGGCTGAGGCAGGCAGATCACTTGAGGTCAGGAGTTCAAGACCACGCTGGCCAACATGGCAAAATGCCATCTCTACTAAAACTACAAAAATTAGCTGGGCATGGTGGTGCATGCCTGTAATCCCTGTTAAACCCTTGGGAGGCTGAGGCAGGAGAATCACTTGAACCCAGGAGGCAGAGGCTGCAGTAAGCCAAGATCATTTCACATGGCCTACAAAAGCCTTCACAGGTTATAAAAAGCTCCTCTCTACTTTCTTAACGTTACTCTCTGAGCTTTCCAAATGTATCCTGTACTCCATTAATACTGAAATATTTGCAACTGCTAACAAAACACACTCATTCAATCATTCAGTAAGTATCTACTGAGGACCTAAGGATCAGGCCCTATTCTATACCTCCTTGCCTTTGTAGGAATGCAGCAGTACATAAGGTACTTGAATCTCACCAGTTCTCATGGTGCTTACCTTAAAGAGACAATAAAACAAACAAAAGCCCCCAAAAAGCAGTATTTCAGATAGTGTAACCTTTTTTTTTTTTTTTTGAGAAGGAGTCTTGCTCTGGTGCCTAGGTTGGAATGCAGTGGCGCCATCTCAGCTCACTGCAACCTCCGCCTCCTGGGTTCAAGCAATTCTCCTGCCTCAGCCTCCTGAGTAGCTGGGAATATGGAAAAGCGCTACCACACCCAGTTAATTTTTTAATTTTTCATAGAGACGGGTTTTGCCATGTTAGCCAGGCTGATTTCAAACTCCTGGCCTCAAGTGATCCACCTGCCTCAGCCTCCCAAAGTGCTGGGATAACAGGCGTTAGCCACCGCACCCAGCCAAGATAGCGTAAGCTTTGTAAAGTCAGTAAAACATTATTGATAAAAAAAAGTGTAACAGGCGCCGGGTGTGGTGGCTCAAGCCTGTAATCCCAGCACTTTGGGAGGCCGAAACGGGCGGATCACGAGGTCAGGAGATCAAGACCGTCCTGGCGAACACGGTGAAACCCCGTCTCTACTAAAAAATACAAAAAACTAGCTGGGCGTGGTGGCGGGCGCCTGTAGTCCCAGCTACTCGGGAGGCTGAGGCAGGAGAATGGCGTAAACCCGGGAGGCAGAGCTTGCAGTGAGCTGAGATTCGGCCACTGCACTCCAGCCTGGGTGACAGAGCGAGACTCCGTCTCAAATTAAAAAAAAAAAAAAAAAAAAATAGCCGGGCGAGGTGGCGGGCGCCTGTAGTCCCACCTCCTCGGGAGGCTGAGCCCGGGAGAATGGCGTAAACCCGGGAGGCAGAGCTTGCAGTGAGCTGAGATTCAGCCACTGCACTCCAGCCTGGGTGACAGAGCGAGACTCCGTCTCAAATTAAAAAAAAAAAAAAAAAAAAAAGTGTAACAGGGTAAATTTAAATCAGGGAGACAGACTTCAATTGATGTAACATTTGAACTGAGATCTGAATGATAAGAAGCAAACACCCATTCAGAAGATCTGGGGACAGAAAGTCTCAAGCAGATGACAAATAAGTACAAAAGCCCTAAGGCAAGGATGTGCTTGGAGGGTTCCACAAATAGAAAGAAGGCTAGCATAAGTGTAATGGGCCAAATATTAGGTAATACTCAGGTGGAGAGCTGGGTTGGGATTATCTAAGAATTTGCAAGCCTAAGGGTTAAGAAGCTGAGTTTTAGTTAAAGCCAATTGGAAGCTATGAAGGGTTCAAACTAGAAAGTAGTGTGATATAATTATGATTTAAATATATAATTCTCAAGCCAAGTGCAGTAGCTCATGCCTGTAATTCCAGCACTTCAGGAAGCTGAGGCCAGAGGATTGCTTGAGCCCTGGAGTTAAGACCAGCGTGGGCAAGATGGCCAGACCTCATCTCCACAAAAAAATAAAAACATTAGCTGGTGTGGTGGTGCACACCTGTAGTCCTAGATACTCAGTAAGCTAAGGTGGGAGGATTCCTTGAGCCCAGGAGTTCAAATATGCAGTAAGCTGTGATTATGCCACTGCACTCCAGCCTAGACAAGACAGCAAGACTTTGTCTCTAAAAAAATTAAGAAAAAAAAAAAAAAAAAAAAGTACATAATTCTCAGGCCAGGGCCAGGTGCAATGCAGAAGCTCACACTTAGAATCCCAACACTTTGGGAGGCCAAGGCAGAAAAATCAATTGAGGCTAGGAGTTCAAGACCAGCCTGGGCAAAAGAGCAACACCACGTCTCTACAAAAAATTTAAGAATTAGTCAGGCAAGGCGGTATACATCTGTAGTCCTAGCTACTTGAGAGGCTGGGGTAGGGAACTGCTGGAGCACAGGAGTTCAAGGTTACAGTAAGCTATAATTGTGCCACTGCACTCCAGCTTGGGTGACAGAGCAAGACTTGTCTCTAAAAATATATATGGTCAGGTGTAGTGGCCCATGTCTGTAATCCCAGCACTTGGGAGGCTGAGGTGGGCAATCACTTGAACCCAGGAGTTTGAGACGAGCCTGGGCAACACGGTGAATCCCCATCTATACTAAAAGTACAAAAAATTAGCTGGGTACGGTGGCACACTTGTAGTCCCAGCTATTCGGGAGGCTAAGGTGGGAGAATCACTGGAGCCCAGGAAGTCGAGGCTGCAGTGAGCCATGATCCAGCCACTGCACTCCAGCCCGGGTGACAGCGATACCCTGTCTCAAAAAATTAATTAATTAAAAATATATATACACACACACATCTACAGATATAATTCAGCCTAATATGTACAAACATTGTAAAGGAGCAAGAGAGAAAAAGCAGAATGACTAATTAAGAGGCCACTACAGTGATCAAACCACTGTCTTTGAGGTTTGGACCAGAGTACTGACTAGCAAAAGATGAAAAGAAATAGCAAGCTATGGATGCACTGTAGAGGGAGAGCCACAAGGAGTTCCTGATGGATGGATTTATACCTTCATGCATTTGCACATACTCTTCTTCACCCATGCTTCCAAATCTGTCTGCCTAGAAAACTCCTAAGTGTCCTTTAAACCACAATTTAAATCTCACCTCTGCATAAAACTGTCTCCATTCTGTCCAGCCCAATTAGTTGTTAAATCATCTATATTCCCAGAGAACCCTGAATATGTGCTTAATCTACCACTTATCACTCTGTGTTTTACCCACATACAGCCTTACTAGCCCACAAGGGGAAGAGTAAGCAAAAGCCAAGTCTCATCTATCTGTATAACTCCTCCAGTGGCCATCTCATACTGCCCCTACCAACAGGCTTCCAAAAATCTCAGTAAGTGTTTGCAATACTTATCAAATAGAGATTTAATATTCAGATACCTACCAAAAATTTGTTAAGAATCTAGGAATCTTGGCCGGGCGCGGTGGCTCAAGCCTGTAATCCCAGCACTTTGGGAGGCCGAAACGGGCGGATCACGAGGTCAGGAGATCGAGACCATCCTGGCTAACACAGTGAAACCCCGTCTCTACTAAAAAATACAAAAAAATAGCCGGGCGAGGTGGCGGGCGCCTGTAGTCCCAGCTA
>NW_012104921.1:396094-406656 GCF_000951045.1 Mandrillus leucophaeus | reverse complement strand
AATCTAGGAATCTTTTCTAAACCTCCCCCCTCTTCATTCAGATCGTCAGAAGAAAAGATAGGACTTCCCACTTCTGATCTAATTTTTATTCTTACCACACCTTTTTAACATTAAAATAAACCTCAAATCCTTCTGGAAAAGGGAGACAGATAAAACCATATAATTGGTGTAATTTAACTAACACATACAAATAGTATGAATAATTACCTTATTGAAGGCAGCATAGTTTGCTGAAATGTTTGTGCAAACACTGGCAATAACCTTTTCAAGTATATGGGTGCCATTTCCGGATCTCCTTTGGGCTCATTACATTCTTCTTCATCTTTGTTTGTATCTTTCTTTTTCTTATCATCTCCTTTATTAACTGGACACATCCAATCACCTGCAGACAAATATTTTTTAAAGAAATACTTTTTTGGAAACTTTTGCTTTCAAGGAAAAAACCTTAAGATATATCCAACTTTGAACAATAATTATCTTTAATTAACAAATAAACTGAAATTAGAACACGGTTTCAATTATGCTTACAATATTGAAGAGCATCAGTAACTTCAATGAGCTCAATAACAAATTAAGGAGGTAATTTTGGATACTCCACTTGGTTCCAAAAATTATTTCACAGAGCTTCTGGATTCAACTCTCTGAAAACTTAAAACTTTTGTCAAACTACCCTACCTAAACATCACCAAAGTATTCTTTATCTGACATTCTCATATTCCTTGAATTTCAGATTTTGGTCATTCTGGAATCAGGCAGTCATGGTCTCAAAGAACACAGAAGATTAAGCTGTTAAAGGTTTATCAAATGTAAGGATATACATATATAATTATTTGACGTCATAGAAATAGTTCATTTATATAATGTTAATGCGTCTACAGAAAGCTATGGAAGTGAAAGATGAAAAATAACAGCAGATGGCTTAAAAGGAAAAGAATGTAGCACTCACCTGGAGACTGAAGAATAGCTACTACTTCACTATGACCCCTTTCTCGAGCTTTATCTAATGGAGTTTTCCCATCTTCATCTCTCAGATCTGGATTTGCACCATGTCGTAACAGAGTCTAGAGAAGAAAAGCATTTAATTTGAATATAACAATACTTTATTTCTTTGACATCCAACTATGTAAATGAAAGATTTTCCAGAATTACTTAATCAAGTAGGTGGCAATCCAAATCTCTGCCTTTGCACTTAGTACCTTAAAAGCAGCCTATTCTGTAATCCCAGCACTTTGGGAGGCCAATGCGGGTGGGTCACCTGAGGACTGAAGTTCAAGACCAGCCTGACCAACATGGAGAAACCCCGTCTCTACTAAAACTACAAAATTAGCCGGGCATGGTGGCACATGCCTATAATCCCAGCTATTTGGGAGGCTGAGGCAGGAGAATCGCCTGAACCCGGGAGGCAGATGTTAAGGTGAGCCGAGATCACACCATTGCACTCCAGCCTGAGCAACAAGAGCGAAATTCCATCTCAAAAAACAAAAAAGCAGCCTATTCATATCTTGAAAAACTTACAAATTAATTGTACTTGGTTATTTATCATCTTCTCAAATTAAGTATGTTCCATCTTAACATGTCACTTTCTCCATCAAACCCCACCTCCCAATTTCTTTAAGACAGGTACTGTTATAGTTTATGACCTGACAATCAACGACATCGCCTCCTATATACTGCCAATTACCAAGTTAAGTCCAATTAAATTTTAGACCAAAAAGTCAACCAGGTGTGGTGGCTCACACCTGTAATCCCAGCACTTTGGGAGGCTACATCGGAGGATCACTGGAGGCCAGGAGTTCAAGATCAGCCTAGGCAACATGGTGAGATCTCATCACTACGAATAAGTAAATAAATAAATCATAAAATAAAAATAAAAATTAGCCAGTATGGTGGCACACGCCTGTAGTTCTAGGGACTCTGGAGGCTGAGGCAGGAGGATCACTTGAGCCCAGGAATTCAAAGTTACATGAGCTATGATTGTGCCACTGCATTCCAGCCTGCGAGATAGAGCAAGACCCTGTTTCAAAAATAAAAGTCATCAATATATCCATCTATACCCACTAACACCTTAAACCTTTCATAATTTCATACCCCAACTACTTAATCACAATGGCTCAATAAAAACTTTTTTGTTAACGGTTGACTTTAAAAGCACTTGAAAGGGAAACTCTAAAACCTCTTTGTTTACTTAGTATTAGTCACCCTTAGAAGCAACATTCTCTCTAAAAACTAACCAATTCAAACAAACAGAATTCAGGCTTGAAGAGGCCACCGTTCTCAGGCTAGAAAGCTACTAACCTGTTATTGAAAATTTTGTTGTAGTGTAAAGATGACAATAATAGCAGCTACCATTTGAGCACCTACAATATGCTGGTAACTACAGTAAATCTATACAATATTCTTTCTAATTCTCACAATAATCTTGCTAAGAATATATACTTATTTTACAGATAAACTTAATAAATTGTCCAAGGTCACACAGCCTTTTTTGTGCATAAGCTGAGACTTAAATCCAGGTATGCCCAACTTCAGAGTGGACTAACTCTGAAGTGGACTAACTCGTACTATGCCAAATAACTTCACAATTGGCAGATTGTAGACATCTAGTTCATATATTTGATGTAAACCTTTTCATTTAACCTCTTTGAACCTCAATTTCTCTGACTATAAAAATAACTCTCAAAAATCCTTTGCTAGTCTGAGTCAAGTGATTCTTGTACAAACAGAATATCTGGCTGGGTGCAGTGGCTCAACCCTATAATCCCAGCACTTTGGAAGGCCAAGGCAGGCAGATAACCTGAGGCTAGGAGTTTGAGACCAGGCTGGTCAACACGGCAAAACCCTGTCTCTACTAAAAGTACAAAAATTAGCCAGGCATGATGGCACACGCCTATAATCCCAGCCACTCAGGAGGCTGAGGCACCAGATCGTTTGAACCCAGGAATTCAAGGCTGCAGTGAGTTGCTACTGTGCCACTACAGTCCAGCCTGGGTGACAGAGCAAAACCCTGTCTAAAAAAAATTTTTTTAAAAAGGGACATTTTATTGATTAATACAAACAGCAGAAAATATAGTCAAAGTTATTCATTGCCAAGAGTAATAAATTAGAAACAATCACATGTCCAACACTAGGTGACTAGTTGAATAAACTTGTAGTATAGGATATGCATACAGATATAAAAAAGTTCTCTACATGAGAACTTTTTTTCTAATTTATATTATTAAGTAAAAAAACAAAGTACAGGTGAGTGTATAAGAAAAGGAGGAAACACACACATATATATATATGCTTTTATTGAATCTGCATTAGGAAACACTAAAAAGAAACACTTATAGTGAGTAAGGGGGAATGAAGTGGATGGGGATGGCATGGAAATAAAAGGTTTTATATCATTCTAATTTTTAAACCATGTAAATGTTAAAAATTAGTAATTTTAAAACCTAGACTTTACCTTTGCTACTTGAGGTCTTCCAAAACATGCAGCATAATGTAATGATGATGACCTTTGACCTCTATTAACATCTGCACCTCTCTCACAAAGAAATTCTACCTGTAAAATGATAACGAATCATAAAGCTGCTTTTTATTAATATATCTATCTTTAATTTAAATACTAGCTTTTATTTATTAGCTTACCATTTCCTGAGTTCCAAAAGCAGAGGCCCAGTTTAATAGAGTCTGACCTACATCATCCATAAAATTTACTTCAAAGGCTGAAATTTTGAAGAAAAAAAGAAAATGTATTTTTAAAGTCAATAAAATAATATAAAACTTTTCTAAAGACTGAACCATTTTAAGATTGTCATTAGTCATCATCTAAATAAAGAGCCAAGAGAGTGTTTTAAATATTTAGTTCAACTATAAAGTAGTACATAATCAGAAACCTGAGGTCAGCTAAGAAAAGTATTTAAGGCCAGGCACGGTGGCTCACACCTGTTATCCCAGCACTCTGAGAGGCCGAGGTGGGCGGATCACTTGAGGTCAGGAGTTCAAGACCAGCATGGCCAACATGGTGAAACTCCGTTCCTACTGAAAATACAAAAATAAGCCGGGTGTGGTGGCACATGCCTGTAATCCCAGCTACTCAGAAGGCTGAGACAGGAGAATCGCTCAAGCCCAGGAGGCAGAGGATCAGTGAGCCAAGACTGTACCACTACACTCCTGCCTGTGCAACAGAGCAAGACTCTGTCCCCACTGCAAAAACAAGAAGAAAAAATATTTGAAAATTTTTAAGCCACTGGGGATTCACAAGGCTTTAAGTCTTAAAAACAAACATGAAATAAGAAAGGAAAACACTAAATACACAATAAGGCAGTAGTTGCTAAAAGCGGCTAATCCACATCTATAATCCAAAGAACACAGAAGAACAAATCTGATGACCCAGAAGCATCTTTCAGGAATTTCTATTTGCTGATCACCTCATGCAGCAGTCAAAAAAATCTGCATTATTATAATTCATTCACATCAGTTTCCATCAATCTTGAGAAAACCTTAGAATTTACAAGATGTCCTTCAGGTAATAAAACAGAAATTTCAAACTTTATAGAAGTTTTACTCATTCAACAAGCATTTATTCAGGTTTCACCATGAACCAAGCTGATAATTACACAATTATACACAGGGAGAGTGGAGAATAATATTGAAGGGGTGCCACTTTGTTATCTGGATTTCTAAGAGTACTGTCCAAAATCTAGGAACTGCCTATATGCTTATCTCACAACTTTCTTTTTGTATTTTAAAAAAATATTTTCTGACCTCCTGTGTCAATTGCATCTATAAGTGCATCGGTATCTTTACTTCGAATACAATCTATCAGCTGCCGATGTGAGCGCTCCCCAGAACTATCTAATCTCCGGAGTCCTGGGATTCTGCCTGTAGATCCAGCACTAGACTTTGGCAAAGCTTTTCGTCCTTCAAATAATAGCACCAAGAGAAGGTCAACCAAACGCATAGTATCAAGCACACATCTTTCATCACCCTGCAATGCACTTTCAATTGAATCTGGAAGCTCCGACCTCAAAAGATCCTAGAAAGAGAATGGGAAGAAAGAAGTTTAATATATTAGCATTATATAAAAACACTTTTTCTGAAGATTAAAAAGCAAAGATTCAAAAACATTCTTACATGTGTTACTACCGGAGAGCCTCTGCAAAGTGTTGAGAGCAGACTTACAATTGTTGACACCTGATTACTCAATTTGGAATCTGCAGTGGTGGAAGGAGCTCCTGTGGTGCTGCGACCTGGTTTACATGCTGATGATGGTCCTGATACAGTACCACCAGCAGCAGCCATTCGCGATAACAGCTCCTCAGTTAATCCATGCTTGGCTAATGGAGCTGGGTCAACACCACGACGGGTAAATCGGTCAGCCAGTGATGCAAAGCATCGCAGAGCTCCATCTGAAACCTAACAATGGGGAGAAAATGCCCACAGATAAAATTCACCCACAAAGGGTTAGTAATGATCATTTCAATACTGACACTACAAGAAAGGCAACTGTAGCAAAGTGATTAAGCATGTGATCTGCCTAGATTTGAATCATAACTCCATATACTGCTAACTGTATAATCCAAGGAAGTTACTTAAACTGCTTAAGGCCTCAGTTCCCTCGTTTGTAAAATGGGGATATTAATGGTACCTATATCTCATTGTGTTAGCTTAAATGAGGTAACACATATAAAGAATCTAGATGGATAGTAAAAGCTCAAAAATATTAACTATTATTATGTGTACTTTTGTCATGATAATCTATATCAACTGAAAATAACATCTGAACAATAAAAAGGCATTAAAAGTCAAGTTTTATTTTCCAAAGTATGCTAATTCAGTAAGGGTTTACAGATAAGATTATAAATACTGTATTATGCCTGGCGCGGTGGCTCAAGCCTGTAATCTCAGCACTTTGGGAGGCCGAGGCCGACAGATCACAAGGTCAGGAGTTCAAGACCAGCCTGGCCAATATGGTGAAACCCTGTCTCTACTAAAAATACAAAAATTGGTCAGGCATGGTGGTGGGTGCCTGTCATCCCAGCTACTCAGGAGGCTGAGGCAGGAGAATCTCTTGAACCCGGGAGGCAGAGGTTGCAGTGAGTGAAGATCATGCCACTGCACTCCACTCTGGGCGACAGAGCAAGACTCTGTCTCACAAAAAATAATAAAAATAAAAAATACTGTCTTATTTACTTTAAATGAGATCTATCTTAAGTCAACAAAATCAGGTCAACAAAACTGCACCAAGACAACAAAATTATACTCAGTACAAGTACAGCTGTAAAAATATTTTTATGGTATTTAAATTTTAAGAATAAACATATATCACATCTATAATCTGAAAAGTTTCATTCCCAAAATGGAGATTACCACATGGAGAGATGAGAGAAAGAAGATGGAATTACCTCTATTTCATCAAGTGAAAAGTACAAATTAATCATAATTATAAATAGGGGACACTATAAAAATCACTTTCTGAAAATGGAAAGTATATAACAGCAACTTATTTACCTGATGATCTTCATGTTTTAATAAACTAGACAGAGATTCTACACAAATTTCTAAAGAAGAATCCTGAGGCTCCATTTTGCCACAGAGTCTTGATACCACAGCCATGGCAGAGTGCAAGGTGTCTTTATGAACTAGATGTCCACTGTCACGAATGAAGGTAAGGACACAATTCAAACCACCAGCCTCAAAGACTGCTCCTGACTCCCGAGTACATATCAGTTCTAATACCTATAATAGTAAAACAAACGTAACGAAAGAATGCAAGCCTGATTTTCAAGAATCACAGAAATAATGCACTCTCCAAATTTATTAGTGACACATTAAAAACAGAAAAGTGAAACAAATGAAATTAATGTTAATAATATATTTTAGATGGGTGTGGTAGCTCACATCTGTGATCCCAGCACTTCGGGAGGCCAAGGTGGGCAGTTCGCTTGAGCCCAGAAGTTCAAGACTAACCTGGGCAACATGGCAAAATCTGATGTCTACAAAACATACAAAAATTAGCCAGGCATAGTAGTGGCATGTGCTATAGTCCCAGCTACTCAGGAGGTTGAAGCTAGAGGATCACTTGAGCCTAGGAGGTCGAGGCTGCAGTAAGCCATGATCACACCATTGCACTCCCATCCTGAGCAAGAGAGTGAGACTCTGTCTCAAAAAATAATAGTAATAGCCAGGCGCAGCGGCTCACGCCTATAATCCCAGCACTTTGGGAGGCCGAGGCGGGCGGATCACTTGAGGTTGGGAGTTTGAGACCAGCCTGACCAACATGAAAAAAATCCCATCTCTACTAAAAAATATAAAGTTAGCCAGGCATGGTGGCACATGCCTCTAATCCCAGCTACTCAGGAGGCTGAGGCAGGAGAATCACTTGAATCTGGGAGGCGGAGGTTGTGGTGAGCCGAGATCGTGCTACTGCACTCCAGCCTGGGCAACAAGAATGAAACTCCATCTCAAAAATAATAATAATAATAATAATAATATTTTATTTAACCCAATATATCCAGGCATCATCATTTCAACATGAAATCAATATAGAAAATTACTGATATATATTATAGTCTTTTATGTATAGTCTTTAAAACTGCAAGTATACTTTATACTTATAACACATCTCTATTTGGAGTGGCCACATTTGAAGTGCTCAGTAGACTCACTTGGCTACCATACTGGACAGTGCAGGTTTAGAAAGTGAAGTCTGTATCGCAAGCTAAAGAACTACAAGTAATTTAGCAAAAGCTTGTAATAATACTCTAACACTATTTGTCTTTTTCATTCTCATTCTCATGAGTCTAGGGTAACATTTTCCAGAAGCTAAGCATGGTGTGATATTGTACTAGACTGAATGCAGAAGCAGATAGGAGATCCAGCTGTCTACTGTAAAGACAGAGTGTTCTTAAGAGACTTGCAAAAATGCCTAACAATTCCAGTCTTCTCACTAACTTTGTTTATTTTAAAAAGTTATTTTTTGGCTGGGCGCGGTGGCTCACGCCTGTAATCCCAGCACTTTGGGAGGCCGAGACGGGTGGATCACGAGGTCAGGGGACAAGACCAGCCTGGCCAACATGGTGAAACCCTATCTCTACTGAAAATACAAAAAATTAGCCAGACATGGTGGCACACACCTGTAGTCCCACCTACTCAGGAGGCTAAGGCAGGAGAATCGCTTGAACCCAGGAAGCAGAGGTTGCAGTGAGCTGAGATTGCACCACTGCACTTCAGCCTGGGAGACAGAGCAAGACTGCCTCAAATAAAATAAAATAAAATCATGTAAAATATAAATGTATTAATTTAGTACTAAATGTAAAATATAGTACTAATGCTTTTAGAACTACACAAAGTTTTAGAGTTACATAAAGACAACAGCTTACGCTACAGGGAATATAGCAAAATAGTTAAATCCCTGGGCCCTAGAACCAGACTTCCTAATCTTCAAATTCCTAAACTTTAAGTCTTGGCTCTGCTGCTCACTACTCCCAAGTACGTTCCTTAACCTCAGTATACTTGAATTTTTTTCATCTGTAACATAGAAATGATAATATTCAGCAGGGGGTGGTAGCTCACGCCTATAATCCCAGCACTTTGGGAGGCCAAGGCAGGGGCATCACAAGGTCAAGAGTTCAAGATCAGCCTGGCCAACATAGTGAAACCCCGTCTCTACCAAAAATACAAAACAAATTAGCTAGGCATGGTGGTGGGCACCTGTAGTCCCAGCTACTTGGGAAGCTGAGGCAGGAAAATCACTAGAACTGGGAGGCGGAGGTTGCAGTGAGCCGACATTGTGCCACTGCATCCCAGCCTAGGCAACATAGGGACTGTCTCAAAAAAACAAAAAAAAGATAATATTCCTGGCACCAACCTATCCTGTATAGAGTCGCTGTGAAGATTAAATGAGTTAATACCTTAAAGTGCTCAGAATAATGCCTAGCACTGGTGGGTGGTGGTGGCTGTTGTGGTGATTGTTACTACTATAATACAAAATTATTTGGGGTAAGAACAGGGATAACCTATCTCTAAGAGACTACCAGGAACTGAAGTGCACTGAAGCAGCACAGAACATAGCAATGACCTACAGTTTTCCTTCTAAGATAAGATTTCTTTTCCCAAGCCTATGGGACCTCCTTTGGTACCACAAGGGTTCTGATTTCCACTGTTCTCAACTACTCTCAACAAAGTAAGACTGAAAATACGAAGAATTTTTTTTTTTAGTAAATATATTTTTCAGTCTCTAAGTGATGTTTAAATGAGCCAATACTCATCCCTGAGAGGTCCGAGAAAAATAAGTAATGAGCCAATAAATAACACTTACCTTTACACATTGTTCAGCTAAGTCTCTGCTAGTCCTGTTGTTAAGTTCAACTACAACCAAACGATTACAAAGTGCTTTTATAGCTCCATCAACCCCAACAATCCTTCGGGTACATTCTGCAGATACATCCAAGTAGTATGTTATGGCACGGGCTGTCACCTCTAATACATTGTCTGGAGCACTTTCATCAAGAAAAATTTTGCAAAGGGCTGGTAAGAAAGTGCGAGGAGGACATCTGTAGTGAAAGAAATCATATTACATCTAGGGTTATTAAATTCTTAACAGCAAAATATTAAGAAAATAACAGAAAATAAAAAGTTACAATGTAACATACTGTGCTCAATACCACATCTGAATGTTTATTAGGTAATATTTCTCACATTGTTTTTGCTTCCATAGTAATACATGCTAATTTCATCACTGTTGAAAATATCAAGGTGTAAATGGTTTAAAATAGCAGCATTAACTTGAAACCATGTTTAAAAAAAAAAAAAATCGGCCAGGCATGGTGGCTCATGCCTATAATCCCAGTACCTTGGGAGGCCGAGGCGGGCAGATTACCTGAGGTCAGGAGTTGGAGACCAGCGTGCCCAACATGGTGAAACCCCATCTCTACTAAAAATGCAAAAAATTAGCCAGGTGTGGTGGCGGGCACCTGTAATCCCAGCTACTCGGGTGGCTGAGGCAGGAGAATCGCTTGAACCTGGGAGATGGAGGTTGCAGTGAGCCGAGACCGCGCCACTGTATTCCAGTCTGGGCAACAAGAGCAAAACAAACTCCATTTCAAAAAAAAAACACACAAAAAATTCAATACTCACCTCAAACATGAACTGCTCTATAAAACCTTCCTTAACCTCCCAAATACTTAAGTGGTACTTTCATGTTCCTTAAACTTCATAAAAGCAGCACATATACTATTTAATGTATCCCTTTATTTCTTATTCACTTAAAAGTCCCAGAAGGCCAGAACACTGCTCAATTCATATTTTTCAGAAAGAAGCACTGATTTGGGGTCTAAAAGACTGGGGTAAAAAAAAGAACAGCAACTGTGTGACTTTTCTGCGCCTGTTTCCTTTCTTGTAAAGCACAAATAATAGCTAAATAACACCTACTTTAGGCCAGGCACAGTGGCTCATGCCTGTAATCCTTGTACTTTGGGAGGCCAAGGCGGGTGGATCACTTGAGGTCAGGAGTTCAAGACCAGCCTGGCCAACATGGTAAAACCCCATCTCTACTAAAAATACAAAAATTAGCT
>NW_012104921.1:393676-395274 GCF_000951045.1 Mandrillus leucophaeus | reverse complement strand
GTGGCGGGCACCTGTAATCCCAGCTATTCAAGAGGCTGAGGCAGGAGAATTGCTTGAACCCGGGAGGCAGAGGTTGCAGTGAGCTGAGATCACGCCACTGCACTTCAGCCTGGGCAACAAGAGCAAAACTCCATCTTAAAAAAAAAAAAAAAACTCTGTATGAATGTTAAAGTACATCTAACTCTATGGTTCAATATCGGCTTAGATGACTCTTAACTTAAAGGGTTCAGAGGAAAGAATACTGTCAAAAAAATTTTAGGGCCAGTATGATGGCTCACACTTGCAGTCTCAGCACTTTGGGAGGCTGAGGTAGTTCAAGATCAGCCTGGCAACATGGCAAGACTCACTATTAAAAAAATACATAAAAATAAAACATTTATAGAAGACATCTTTCATGCAATGACTAAGTAATCATTGATTAAACACAGGTTTTTGTTTGTTTTTTTTGACAGTCTCGCTCTGTTGTCCAGACTGGAGTGCAATGGCATGATCTTGGCTCACTGCAGCCTCCATCTCCCACGTTCAAGCAATTCTTGTGCCTCAGCCTCCAGCACAGCTACAATTACAGGTGCACGCCACCACACCCAGCTAATTTTTGTATTTTTACTAGAGATGGGGTTTCACCATGGTGGCCAGGCTGGTATTGAACTCCTGGCCTCGAGTGATCTGCCTGCCTCAATCTCCCAAAGTGCTGGGATTACAGACATGAGCCACTCCACCCAGCCAGAGGTGTTTTTTATTAGCCAGCAACAGTGGCAACCTATGACATGTAGTCATTTGTAATATTTCTAAGTCAGGAATTAAATGCCTTGAGGCTAGGTTGTAAGAGCTAGTCCCATAGTTCTCAGGTAAGGTCACAAAACAGCCTAGCATATCAGAATCTTAAGCCTTGTTAGAGCGTAATACATATGCTCTACATATGCATATGTAGTAGACGGAAGAAATGAGAAGAGACTGTTACAGTGTTAATACTAAAGAAAAAACACGGTCTAAAAGAGTAATGTGTTTTCTTTAGAAAATACTAGTTTGTGAATAAAGAATAAAACGATGAAGTTGATAGTCCAAGTATCAAATGACAAGAACAGATTTACCATATGCTTTATATTAATACAATTATTCATCCATTTTTCTTACCCAGGGTAAAAACCGCACATCAAAAAATAAAATAAAATTTAAGGGCAATGCTTAGTATAAACTTAATACAGTTCATGGGGGAATGCAGTATTTGTTAATTTGGGGAATAATAGTTCCTGTTGTGTTCCCTAAAATGTGATGAATTTCCTGAACAAGTGTAGTTAAAGAGCCAGTTTAGGCTGGGCGCGGTGGATCACTCTGTAATCCCAACACTTTGGGAAGCCAAGATGGGAGGAGTGCTTGAGTCCAGGAGTTCGAGAACAGCCTGGGCATCCCAAGTAGACCTCATCTCTACAAAAAACCAAAAAGCTAGCCAGGCTGGTAGTGCGCACCTGTGGTCCTGGCTACTCGGGAGGCTGAGGCAGGAGGCTCACTTGAACCCAGGAGATCAAGGCTACAGTGAGCCATGATCGCACTTATGTACTCCAGCCTGGGCAACAGAGCAAGACTCTGTCTCAAAAAAA
>NW_012104921.1:388313-393626 GCF_000951045.1 Mandrillus leucophaeus | reverse complement strand
CCAGCTACTCAGCAGGCTGAGGCAGGAGAATGGCATAAACCCGGGAGGCGGAGCTTGCAGTGAGCTGAGATCCGGCCCACTTATGTACTCCAGCCTGGGCAACAGAGCAAGACTCTGTCTCAAAAAAAAAAAAACAAAAACAAAAACAAAAAAAACACAGTGCCAGTTTAAAAAAGGTAAAAACCCAGAAAGCTCTAACCTCATAGGGTCTCAGATTTTAATTGTGATCAACCGTGTTCCTAAGAAATATCTGTTGTGCCTTTGGCTATTGGCCAAAACAATCATTTTTTCAGCTGTTGAGTTACTTTTTCAACAGTAAGAAGGTATTTGGGGCATATTCCTTCATATGTAAAATGCACTGTTTTTTTTATATCAAAGTCTCAAGGAAAATCAAAGGTGGCTTTTTTCCTTTTTTTTTTTTTTTTTTTTTTTGAGACAGTCTCGCTCTGTTACCCAGGCTGGAGTGCAGTGACACCATTTCGGCTCACTGCAACCTCCACCTACTGGGGTAAAGTAATTCTCCTGCCTCAACCTCCTGAGTAGCTGGGACTACAGGCGCCTACCACATGCCCAGCTAATTTTTCTACTTTTAGTAGAGAATGGGGTTTCACCATGTTGGCCAGGCTGATCTAGAACTTCTGACCTCAAATGATCTACCCATCTAGGCCTCCCAAAGTGCTGGGGTTACAAACGTGAGCCACTGCACCCGGCCTCTTTTTCTTTTTTTTTTTTCAGAGAGGGTGTTGCTCTGTCGCCCTGGCTGGAGTGCAGTGGTGTAATCAGGCTCCTGTAGCCTCAACCTTCTGGGCTCAACCTTCCTCCTACCTCAGCCTCCGAAGTAGCTGGGACCACAGGTGTATGCCAACATGCCCAGCTAGTTTTTAAAAAATTTTTTGTAGAGATGAGGTTTTGCCATGTTGCCCAGGCTGGTCTCGAATTCCTGAGCTCAAGCAATCTGCCCACCTCAGCCTCCCAAAGTGTTGGGATTACAGGCATGAGCCACTGTGCCCAGCCAACATTCCTATTAAACTAGTTATATGATAATGAGTTTTTCTTTCTATGAGTTTTGCTAATAAAAACTCACATTACTGGCCGGGCACGGTGGCTCATGCCTATAATCCCAGTACTCTGGGAGGCAGAGGTGGGCCTACCATGAGGTCAGGGGATCAAGACCATCCTGGCTAACACAATGAAACCCCGTCTCTACTAAAAACACAAAAAAATTAGCCAGGTGTGGTGGCAGGTGCCTGTAGTCCCAGTTACTCGGGAGGTTGAGGCAGGAGAATGGCATGAACCTGGGAGGTGGAGCTTGCAGTGAGCCGAGATCACGCCACTGCACTCCAGCCTGGGCAACAGAGTGAGACTCTGTCTCAAGAAATAATAATTAAATCAAACAAACAAACAAAAACTCACATTACTCTAAGTTACTATTATGAATACATTAATTGCCAATGCAAAAGGAAATCAGCTGGATTAGGCAGACTCCTTGCATTTACGTGATACTTCCTGTAATAGGGCCACTAATTTATGGCAAATACAGCCAAATCCTTGAAAATTATCTCTTTAATATGAAAACTTAACTAAAATTTACTTTACCCACAAGAAAGGTAAAAAAAATCCCAAATCAGATTCCTAAAAATAAAGCAAGAAATTTGATGTAAAACTCAGTAACCCTCTAGCAATCAGTATGTGAAAACATATACATTAAAAATATATATACATAATTTGTTATATTTTATTTAAAATATACATAAATATAATTACACTGTATTTACGTGAACTGTATTAGCAAAAAGGTATACATGAGTAACAAATTTTTGAAAGTTAACTCAAAGTTAATGTACTTGGATATCTCTCATGCTAACAATACTTACATAATGGAACAGGTAAATTTGCTCTAAAGTTTATTCTGTTATAAATTCAGTTGCTCATAAATGAGGTTTTAAAAATAAACAACAGTTTTTTTTCGTAATGAATTCAAGGGTATATTATTTCCCCTTTGTTTATCTATTAATTTATAATAGACTATCACAGCAAATAAAATTTCCAACACATAAGAAATTTTAGCATATGAAATTCAAGATTAGTCAAAATTATCTGAAGTAAACAATGTTAACTCAAATTCAGATAATTCAGTCTTCAGAGGAGAGAAATTCTGCTGAACTCAGTGGAGGGCCTTTCAAGTCAAAAGCTATTCCAATAATTTTTTGTCATCACAACTCAACTGAAAACTTATAAGAATTCTTGAAATAGTAAATTTTCTTTTTTTTTTTTTTTTTAAAGACAGGGTCCCACTCTGTCACCCAAGCTAAAGTGCAGTGGCACGATCTTGGCTCACTGTACCCTTGACCTCCCAGACTCAAGCAATCCTCCCAAATCAGCCTCCCAAGTAGCTGGGACCACAGGCATGCACCACCACATCCAGTAATTAATTGTTTTTATTTTTTGTAGAGACAAGGTCTTGCTATGTTGCCCAGGCTAGTCTTGAACTCCTGGGCTCCAGCGATCTTCCCGTCTCGGACTCCTAAAGTGCTGGGATTACAGGTGTGAGCCACCACACCTTGCCCAAAATAATAAAATTGTAAGTAGTTATAAAGACATATTATTCAAGTGAAAATAGATGTAATCATTATCTTACACATAATTCTAAAAACTTTTCTTTAAAAAAACTTTAAAACACTATTAGAAGATTCCTAACAAAAGTACTCAATTAAAATACAGGTTAAGTCGTGCACAGTAACTCACTCCTGTAATCCCAGCTACTCAGAAGGCTGAGGCAGGATGATCACTTGAGCCCAGGATTTCTAGGCCAGCCTAGGCAAGATAGTGAGATCCCTGTCTCTAAAAAAAGATTAAAAAATAAGGCAGCTGGGTGCAGTGGCTCACACCTGTAATCCCAGCACTTTGGGAGGCTAAGCCAGGTGGACCTCTTGAGCTCCTAAGAATTCAAGACCAGGCTGGACAACAAAGTAAGACCCCATCACTACAAAAAATACAAAAATTAGCCGGGCAGGGAGGCGTGCACCTGTGGTCCCAGCTACTTGAAAAGCTTAGGTGGGAGGATGACTCGAGTCTAAGAGGCAGAGGTTGCAGTGAGCCAAGATCATGCCACTGCACTCTAGCCTGGGTGAGCCACACACCCTGTCCCAAAAAAAAATTAGCCAGCATAGTGGCACATGTCTGCAGTACCAGCTATTTGGGAGGCTGAGGCAAGAGGATCACTTGAGCCCAGGAGTTCAAGGCTGCAGTGAGCCATGATCACACGCAACGCACTTCAGCCTGGGCAACAGAGTAAGATTCTCCTAAAAAATGTACGTGTACATATACATATATATACACATACACACATATGCATATAGGTTAATAGTATTTATTCACAACTGAAAAGCCAATTACAAAATCTCAAAAATCTAACTATAAATCAAGCAAACACACAGGGAAGAAAATGCCAACATTAATTACTTAATTCTAAAAAATACAGATAGTTGAGAGAATTGTATTACCTGAAAGTTCACATTGAAACTACAACAAATAACAAGTGTCATTTCCTAATAGATACATGGCTGGATATTCTGCTTTAATATAGCCATTGTAATTTAAACACGTAAGATATAAAAACTGATGCTTCTGGCCGGGCACAGTGGCTCAGGCCTGTAATACCAGCATTTTGGGAGGCCAAGGCAGACGGATCTTGAGGTCAGGAGATCGAGACTATCCTGGCTAACACGGTGAAACCCCGTCTCCACTAAAAATACAAAAAATTAGCTGGGCGTGGTGGCGGGCACCTGTAGTCCTAGCTACGCGGGAGACTGAGTCAAGACTTGGGAGGCAGAGCTTGCAATGAGCCAAGATCGCGCCACTGCACTCCAGCCTGGGCGACAGAGCAAGAGAGACTCTGTCTCAAAAAAAAACAAAAAACAAAAAACAAAAAAAAAACTGATGCTTCCACTGTTAGGGAATTTCATAGCATCATTTCAGAGAAACCCTGTGTTGATAGATAATTCAACTTGAGGCCAGGCATGGTAGCTGATGCCTGTAATCCCAGCACTTTGGGAGGCTGAGGTGGGCAGATCACTTGAGCCCAGGAGTTCAAGACCATGCTGGCCAACATAGTAAAACCTCGTCTCTACAAAAAACACAAAATTTAGCAGGTGTGGGGGCATGCGCCTGAGGTCCCAGCTACCCAGGAGGCTGAGATAGGAGGATCACATGAGACCAGGGAGGTCCACACTACAGTGAGCCATAATCATACAGTGCACTCCAGCCTGGGCAACAAAGTGAGACCCTGTTTAAAAAAAAAGATAATTCAACTTGACCTTTGTGGTTATTGGACAAGCACTCGACTACCTTCTATGAGCAAAACTCTCAAATCCCTTGCCCCATTTCTGGCTAAATGAACGACCATCCACATTCCCTAGGTCTGAATCTATGTCAACAGGGATTGACAAAGAAAAAATAGGGCCGGGCGCGGTGGCTCAAGCCTGTAATCCCAGCACTTTGGGAGGCCAAGACGGGCGGATCACGAGGTCAGGAGATCGAGACCATCCTGGTTAACACGGTGAAACCCCGTCTCTACTAAAAAAAATACAAAAAACTAGCCGGCCGAGGTGGCGGACGCCTGTAGTCCCAGCTACTCGGGAGGCTGAGGCAGGAGAATGGTGGCGTGAACCCGGGAGGTGGAGCTTGCAGTGAGCTGAGATCCGGCCACTGCACTCCAGCCTGGGTGACAGCGCGAGACTCCGTCTCAAAAAAAAAAAAACAAAAACAAAAACAAAAGACAAAGAAAAAATATTCACATTATCAGGAAATTTGACCTCACTATAAATTTACGATCACCAACCTTAAATAAGCACAATACCTAATAATTCTGCTACATTTCTTTCACGGTCTAGAATGAGTATTTTCTTCCATTTTCCCTCGATTTATGACTCCCCTGGTTTTCCACTCCAGCCTCCTTCCTAGATTCCCTCGTCATCTTTGTTATCTCTTTAATTACCTCTTTAACGGATTTCATCCATTCTCTTAGTTCATACACCACAAATATAAATCTCATCTACATAGCACAAAAACTCCCTAAGTATATTCTCCACCCCAGACTGACTCAATACCACTATTTCCATTTAGAAATATCACAGGCGGCCGGGCGCGGTGGCTCACGCCTGTAACCCCAGCACTTTGGGAGGCCGAGACGGGCGGATCACGAGGTCAGGCGATTGAGACCATCCTGGCTAACACAGTGAAACCCCGTCTCTACTAAAAAAATACAAAAAACTAGCCGGGCGAGGTGGCGGGCGCCTGTAGTCCCAGCTACTC
>NW_012104921.1:381664-388073 GCF_000951045.1 Mandrillus leucophaeus | reverse complement strand
AAAAAAAAAGAAATATCACAGGCATCTTAAAATGAGTATATTCAAAACAAAATTTCTGATGTGTGCCTCTATTCCCAAACCTCCATCATAGTAAATGTCAACCATCCAGAAAGCCAAAAAGCTGAGAATCATTATTGACTTCCTCCCATTTTCCTCACATTACACACCCAACCCATCAGTTAAATCCCACCAATTAGGCCAGGCATGGTGGTTCACACTTGTAATCCCAGCACTTTGGGAGGCCGAGGCAGGTGGATCACCTGAGGTCAGGAGTAGGTGACTAGCCTGACCAACATGGTGAAACCCCATCTCCACTAAAAATACAAAAATTAGCCGGGCGTGGTGGCACGTGTCCATTATCCTAGCTACTCAGGAGGCTGAGGCATGAGAATTGCCTGACCCAGGAGGCGGAGGTTGCAGTGAGCCAACATCACGCCACTGCACTCCAGCCTGGGCAACAAGAGTGAAACTTCATCTCAAAAAAAAAAAAAAATCTCACCAATTAAGCCCTCCAAAATATATCCTACGGGCCAGGCACAGTGGCTCATGTCTATAATCCTAGCACTTTGGGAGGCCAAGGTGGGCGGATCACTAGAGGCAAGTTCGAGACCAGCCTGGCCAACATGCGAAACCCCATCTCTATTAAAAATACAAAAATCAACCAGACGTGGTAGCACATGCCTGTAATCCCAGCTACTTGGGAGGCCGAGGCAGGATAGTAACTTGAACCTGGGAGGTGGAGGTTGCAGTGAGCCAAGATCACACCACTGCACTCCAGCCTGGGCGAAAACAGGCCGGGCGCAGTGGCTCATGCCTGTAATCCCAGCACTTTGGGAGGCCAAGATGGGCTGATCACTTGACTTACAGAGTTCAAGACCAGCCTGGCCAATGTGGCGAAACCTTGTCTCTACTAAAAAACACAAAAAAATCAAATTATCCAGGGGCAGTGGCTTGTGCCTATAGTCCCAGCTCCTTGGGAGGCTGAGGTAGGAGAACTGCTTGAACCGTGGAGGCGAAGGGGGCAGTGAGCCGAGATCACGCCGCTGTACTTCAGCCCGGGTGACACAGTGAGACTTTCTCAAAAATTAAATTAAATTAAATTAAAATCAAATAAAAAACCTCTAATCTAAGCCAACTTCAAAGTCTGGTTTGGACTACTGGAATAACCCCTCACACATCTACATAAGAGTTATGTCCAGCACTGGCACTGAGGAGCAGCATATCTGGAAAGAAGAGATCATTCTGGTATAGGATATTACAGCATGAGCAAAATGAACAGGACACTTGTGCAATGGAATGTCCCAGTGATAGGCAATTGATACATACAGGAGAATTGATCAAATAAATATATTAAGGATAGTGGGAGCCATGTTTCTCACTGAAGGAAAAGAGAATTGAAAATATAGAAAGTGAAAACTAGCATGAGCCCTGTGGTGTTAGATTAGAACTAGAAATACTTGTACGAACTCATGGTTTTTTGTTTTTCTTTTTGAAATGGAGTCTTGCTCCATCACTGAAGTGCAGTGGCACAATCTCAGCTCACTGACTCCTGGGTTCAAGCAATTCTCCTGCCTCAGCCTCTCCAGGAGATGGGACTACAGGCACAAGCCACTGGCCCTGGCTAGATTTATTTTTGTATTTTTTAGTAGAGATTGGGTTTCAGCACACTGGCCAGGCTGGTCTCAAACTCCAGACCTCAGGTGATCTGCCCACCTTGGCCACCTAAAGTGCTGGTATTACAGGCGTGAGTCACCACACCTGGTCTGAACACATGGTTTTCAAAATACAGAGATAGTTATAGATAGACAGACACACAGACAGACAGACAGATAGATAGATAGAAAGAAAGAAAATGTGTGTGCTGTTCCATCTGTCTAAAATCCTTTTCCCCCAACTCTTTTCACAGCTGGCTCTTTGTTATTCTTCCTTTTTTCTTTGAGATGGAGTCTCGCTCTGTCGCCCAGGCTGGAGTGCAGTGGCACGATCTCAGCTCACTTCAACCTCCGCCTCCTGGGTTCAAGCAATTCTCTTGCCTTAGCCTCCCCAGTAGCTGGGATTACAGGCAACCACCACCACACCTGGCTAATTTTTGTATTTTTAGTAGAGATGAGGTTTCACCATATTGGCCAGGCTGGTCTCAAACTCCTGACCTTGTGATACACTCGCCTTGGCCTCCCAAGGTACTGAGATTACAAGCGTGAGCCACCGCTCCTGGCCTTGTTATTCTTCCTATCTCAGCCTAAATGTCACCTCCTAGACTTTTAGACTACCTTCCCTAATCACCCCAAACAGGCCTGTTTTTTCTCTTACCTTTACAATTTATATTTTATTTCTTCTTATCCATTGTAACTCTCTCCTAAAAACTCCTCAGGACTAGGGATTTATTTCATACAGCAAGGAGCAGAGTTTCCTGCACGGAAGTGACACTAGTGTTTTACATGCTGAATAACTTTTTTTTGCATCTAGAATGAGAAGCCAAATGAAAAGAACTCCTTCAGCTCCCTTACCGACCTCCACCACACATGCCCAAACCCTCACAAATACACCCCCATCCCTCCACACACTACTTCATCCTGGCCCAACTCCCACAGGGTCACCCACCTCCCATCTCCACAAAAATTTAAATAATTAGTTGGGCGTGGTGGTGCACGCCTATTGTCCCAGCTACTGGACTGAGGTATACCCATCTGCCCCCAACTTTCCCAACACAAACAACTGAATCCACTTCCATCTCTCTCATTTCCCATAGTAAAGCAAAATGCCAACTCCAGCCTCTAGTCCAAACTGCTCTCCTAAATAACGGAACTGCAGACATAACTGCCTCCCCTACTCATCTACTGCTACCTGGATATGTTTCAGGAGCTGTCAAACATAATGCCCAAGACTAAAAGAAGCTTCTTTACCAAAAGCCATATTACTCATATCCTCTAATCTACCATATGCTTAGTCACTCAAGCAAAATTCATAAAAGTTTTCCAGAACTCGTTTCTAAAATACAAAATCTAAGACTTAATCTTCTTGGTTCTACCTCCTAACTCGGTTTAGTATGTGTCCTTAGAATTCCAACCCTCCTCACTTCTTTTCTGTATTACTACCACAGCTTCCTAACCAGAATCTCTCACTAGACTCTCCAGTCCATTCACCATTCTATTACCAAAGACATTTTTTTAAAACACAAATCTGTTAATTTCATATCCTTCAGTACCCTGAGGATAAAATCCAAATGCATCAGCCGGGCACAGTGGCTCCCACCATTAATCCCAGCACTTTGGGAGGCCAAGATGGGATTGCTTGAGCCCAGGAGTTCAAGACCAGCCTGGGCAACACAGCGACATTCCATCTCCACAAAAATTTAAATAATTAGCTGGGCATGGTGGTGCACACCTATAGTCCCAGCTACCGGATGGGGGGTAGAGGGCTGAGGTAGGAGGATCACTTGAGCCCAGGAGGTAGAGGCTGCAGTGACCTGCATTCTAGCCTAGATGAGAGTGAGACCCTGTCTTAGAAAAGATGTTTGAGGAATTACATGATGAGGCAGCTAGTATTTTCCAGTGATGTCCACAACATTATCTATTCCCCACTCCACATATTCTTTTTTACAATGTGACTTTGATAGTCTTCCCTAAGACAGGGCCCATGTTCTTTCCACTTGAATCCATGCAGGCTTACGATTATAGTGAAAGTGACCACTGTGTGACTTCAAATGCTAACTCAATAAACAAAAGATGATACAGCTTCTACCACATTCTTTTGGGACTCATGCTCTTAGAACCCAGTCACCATCCTGTGAGGAAGCCTAAGCAGCCACATTGAGAGTCCACATGTAGGTGTTCCAACTAACAAATCTAGGCAAGGTCCCAGCTAGAAGCCAGGCTCAACCACATGCAACAGAACAAATCATCTGGTGATTCTAGTGCCTAAGGGTCAAGTCACTTCCCAACTTTGAGATTTCCTAGCTGAGGTCCCAGATATCGCAGAACAGAGACAAGCCATCTCCACTCTACCCTTTCCAGTTTTCAAAATCCAGATAATCTGTTAGCATAATTCTTGCTGTATACTACTAACTTTGGGGTGATTTGTCACACAGCAGTACGTAACTGATATAAATGATCTGCAAGTATCATGGTGCAGTTGGAAATCAGAGCCAAAGGGCAAAAGATCAGGATGAACTCGTTGAGTCCAGATTGTATCTTAGCTTTTATCTGAGTACAAAGCAATAAAATGAAAATACTACAGAAACACATAATGTACACAGTGAAAGTCCCCATAATTCCAAACAAGAGGTAATACTGTATCTGAAGACTGATGAGTATTAGTCCTTTTCTTGTTTTTTTGTTTTGTTTTTAATTCTAAGAGAGACAGTCTTGCTCTGTAGGCTAGGCTGGAGTACAATGGCACAATTACAGCTCACTGCAGCCTTAAACACCACTATGCTTGGCTAATTTTTTTTTATTTTTTGCAGAGATGGGGGTCTCGCTATGTTGCCCAGGCTGGTTTCAAACTCCTGGGCTCAAGCAATCCTCCCACCTTGGCCTCCCACGTGTGGGGAGTCGCTACGCTGGGTCCTATTTTTTATATATTGATTTTTTAAAAGGTAAGTTCTCTCTCTGTTGCTCAGAGTGGTCTTTGACTCCTGGCCTCAAATGATCCTCCCACCTCGAACTCCCAAAGTGCTAAGATAACAGGCATGCCCCACAGCACCCCACCTTTTTTGGTTTTGTTTTTTAAAAAGACAGCATCTCACTGTCACTCAGGCTGGAGTACAGTTGCGCAATCATAACTCACTACTACCTGGATGTTTCAGGAGCTCCAAACTCCTGGGCTCAAGCAATCCTCCTGCCTCAGCTTCCCAAAACACTGGGGTTACAGACCTGAGTCACTGCGCCTGGCCTCATTTTTCCATATGTTTTCATTATTCATAAGTAGAACCATACTATAAATACTATCCCATAATTAGCTTATTTCCTTATTTAATAAGTTGTGACCGGCCAGATGCAGTGGCTCACGCCTGTACTTCTAACACTTTGGGAAGCTGAGGCAGGCAGATGGCTTTATTTCAGGAGTTCCAGTCCAGCCTGGGCAACATAACTCTGTCTGTACAATAAATACAAAAATAAGCTGGGCATGGTGGCACATGCCTGCAATCCCAGCTAGTCAGGAGGTTGAGGTGGGAAAGATGGCTTGAGCCTGGGAGATCGAGGCTGCAGCGAGCCAAGATGACACCACTGCACTCCAGCCTGGGCTGGAGACGGGGTTTCTCCATCTGGACCAGATCCTGTCTCAGAAAAAGAAAAAAAAAAAAAATTACTAACTGAATGAAATATGTAACATCAAACTTTGTAGGATACAACTAAAGTAGTATATAAAGAGAAATTTATGGCATTAAATGCTTAAGGCCTCAAACGCCAGCTTTCAAAAATCAAACCCCAGCTTTCACTTAAGAAAACAGAGGGCCGGGCTCGGTGGCTCACGCCTGTAATCTCAGCACTTTGGGAGGCCGAGGTGGGCGGATCATGAGGTCAGGAGATCCAGACCATCTTGACTAACACGGTGAAACCATCTCTCTACTACAGATACAAAAAATTAGCCGGGCGTGGTGGCGGGCGCCTGTAGTCCCAGCTACTTGGGAGGCTGAGGCAGGAGAATGGCGTTAACCTGGGAGGCGCAGCTTGCAGTGAGCAAGATTGCGCCACTACACTCCAGCCTGGGCTACAGAGCGAGACTCCGTCTCAAAAAAAAAAAAAAAAAAAGAAGAAGAAAACAGAGAAGGGCGGGCGTGGTGGCTCACGCCTGTAATCCCAGCGCTTTGGGAGGTCGAGGCAGGCAGGTCACCTGAGGTTGCGAGTTAGAGACCAGCCTGACCAATATGGAGAAACCCCATCTCTACTAAAAATACAAAAATACAAACAAAAAAAAAATTAGCCAGGTGTGGTGGTGCATGCCTGTAATACCAGCTACTCGGGAAGCTGAGGTAGGAGAATGGATTGAACCCAGGAGGCGGAGGTTGCAGTCAGCCAAGATCACACCACTGCACTCTAGCCTGGGCAACAAAAGCGAAACTCCATCTCAAAAAAAAAGGACAGAAAGAAAGAATACAGAGAAAAAGGTCGGGCGCGGTAGCTCACGCCTGTAATCCCAGCACTTTGGGAGGCTGAGGCAGGTGGATCATCTGAGGTCAGGAGTTCGAGATCAGCCTTGACAATTTGGTGAAACCCCATCTCTACTAAAAAATACAAAAATTAGCTGGGTATGGTCTTGAGCGCCTGTAATCTGCTGAAGGAGGAGGAGAATCGCTTGAATCCGGGAGCTGGAGGTTGCAGTGAGCCAAGATCCCTGTCACTGCACTCCAGCCTGGGTGACAGAGTAAGACTGTCTCAAAAAAAAAAAAAAAGAAAGAAAGAAAGGAAAA
>NW_012104921.1:377326-378769 GCF_000951045.1 Mandrillus leucophaeus | reverse complement strand
GTGTTAGCCAGGATGGTCTCGATCTCCTGACCTCGTGATCCACCCGTCTCGGCCTCCCAAAGTGCTGGGATTACAGGCTTGAGCCACCGCGCCCGGCCTAGATGATGTTTCAAAGTGATGGAAACGTTCTGCATTTCAATTGTAGTGGCGGTTACATGACTCATAGCAATGTACAATAATAAAAAGTTAACTTCACCATATGTAATTTAAACAAATTTAAGAAAAAATTAACTATCATTCATAGAATCACAGCCCTCCCTGAATAATGCTAAAATGATACTTCTATGGCACAAAATTTTATATATAATGACAGTTATTCAAAATTTTAAGCTTGCCAAGTATTTACCTCTTACATTATAGGTAGAAATTCTTTCTCATTATCTTAAAACGAGTACTATATTATTAATATAACACCAATAGATTAGGAGACCTATTTAGGAAACTTTAGGATCAATCAGTCCACACAGAACTTCTGTCAGAGTAGTCAACCACACAAGTGAGATTAAGAAGAATCTTCAGATGACTCCATATTAGGCACTGGTTTCCAAAATGCTACCTGTAAAGACATCAGAATCTTTCCCTGATGGAAGCAGAGATAAGTATCTTAAAACAATAAAAAAGGTTACATGAGGTTCCAAAGAGAAAGAATTTCCCTGGGAATTGTAATATTTTCTGTACTATAACTACCATATGCTTTTTTCAGGCTATCTCACTTGGACTTGGGCCAAGATTTCAGAAGACTGGCAATGACATGAAAGAATTTAACTTTTTTTTTTTTTAAAGGGCATTAGCTGTAGAAGAGATACTTTATAAAATAGTTGGTAAATCAGGCACTTCATTTTTTAAAAAATGAAATATTTTAACTGAAAAACCTGAACACATCTGGTTTCTTAAAGACAATAAATAACACAACATACTTTAATCCACTTCATATTCCATTTTTGCCTCTGCTCCCAGCCTTAACTTTCTTGGTATTGCTGAGCTGAAAATAACTCCTGGTATAGTAGCTGAAAATTATGGTTTTCCCTTGCAAAGAAAAAGGGGGTAAAGTCCAATTATAAGATATGAGTTTGCTTTTCTCCAATTGAAACACACATACAAATTTGACTGCAATTCATTCAACACATCTATTGAATGCCTTTCTATGCCAAGTGCTATGCTAAGTGTTGGGGGTAGGATACAAAGGTGAGTAAGAAAGACTTCACTGACTCTGAGGAATTCAATCTAATGATACAGTCAAGAACTATGCAAAGCACACTTACAAAGTATTATAAAACACAATATCATACCTATACATAAAAATGATAAAAATCTATCTCTGATAAAGTTTTCTTGTATTTTTGCTGTTAAAACTATTAACAGTGGTTTTTAACTTTTTTTTGTTTTGTTTTTGAGACAGGGTCTCACTCTGCAGCCCAGGCTGCAGTGCAGTGGTGTGATTTC
>NW_012104921.1:372901-375111 GCF_000951045.1 Mandrillus leucophaeus | reverse complement strand
AAGGCCGGGCGCGGGGGCTCACGTCCGTAATTCCAGCACTTTGGGAGGCCAAGGTGGGCGGATCACAAGGTCAGGAGACCTAGACTATCCTGGCTAACATGGTGAAATTCCGTCTCTACTAAAAATACAAAAAATTAGCTGGGCATGGCGGCGTGAGCCTGTAGTCCCAGCTGCTGGGGAGGCTGAGGCAAGAGAATGGCGTGAACCCAGGAGGCGGAGCTTGCATTGAGCCAAGATCGCGCCACTGCACTGTAGCCTGGGCGACAGAGGGAAACTCCTCAAAAGAAAAAGAAAACAGAGGAAAAAAAGAGCAAATTAAACATAAAACCAAAGCAGAAGGCAATAATAAAGAACAGAAATCAATAAAATTTTAAACAGAAAAAATAGGGAAAATGAATGAAGCCAAAAGCTGGTTCTTGGAAAAGGTTCTTGGACAATGGATAAATCTCTAGCTAGATTAACCAAAATAAAAAGGATAAAAATAACCAATATCAGGATGAAAAGGGGGTTTATCACTAATGACCCTACAGATATCAAAAGGATAAAAGGGAATATCACAAACAACTCTATGCCCATAAATTTAAATTCAGATTAAACAGACAAATTCCTTACAAGACATTCTACTGGCCGGGCGTGGTGGTTCACGCCTGTAATCTCAGCACTTTGGAAGGCAGAGACAGGCAGATCACCTGAGGTCAGGAGTTTAAGATCAGCCTGGCTAACATGGTGAAACTCCGTTTCTACTAAAAATGCAAAAAATTAGCCAGGTGTGGTGGCACGCGCCTGTAATCCCAGCTACTGGGGAGACTGAGGCAGGAGAATCACTTGAACCCAGGAGGCGGAGATTGCAATGAGCAATGATCGCACCACTGTACTCCAGCCTGGCGACGGAATGACTCCATCTCAAAAAAAATAAAGTAAGACATTCTACTAAAACTCACGCAAGAAACATTAGATAACCTGGATAATCCTGTATCTATCACAGAAGCTAAATTAGTAGTAAAAACCTTCAAACATAAAAATTTACTCTTATAAATTGTGCTTTTGGTGCTTATCTAAAGAAATATTTGCGTAACTCAAGGTTACAAAGAATTTTTCCTTTGTTTTCTTCTAGAAGTTTTATAGTTTTAGGTTTTACAACTAGGTCTATGATTCACTTGGGTTTTTAAATATATATATAGTGTGAGATATGTATCAAAGTTAAACTTATTGCATACGGATATCCAATTGTTTCAGCATCACAAAAAAAAAAACTATCCTTTTTCCACTGAACTGCCTTTGTACCTTTGTCAAAGTAAGTTTTCCATATATGTGGGAGTCTATTTCTGAACTCTGTATTCTGTTCCACTGTTCTGTTTGTCTATGTTTACATCAATACTACATTGTCTTCATTACTGCAGCTGTATAAAAAATATTGAAAGATAAAGTAGCATTATTTCCCAACTTTGTTCTTCATAAAAGTTGTTTTGGCAAGCCTGTCCTTTGCATTTCCATATAAATTTTGAAATAAGTTTTTCAATGTCTACATCTTGCTGAATTTATCTCCAAGAATTTCAGAAGAAATAAAAACTTACGGCTGGACGCGGTGGCTCATGCCTGTAATCTCAGCACTTTGGGAGGCTGAGGCGGGCAGATCACCTGAGGTCAGGAGTTTGAGACCAGCCTGGCCAACATGGTGAAATCTCGTTCTTACTAAAAATACAAAAATTAGCCAGACATGGTGGCAGGCACTTGTAATCCCAGTTACTTGGGAGGTTGAAGTAGGAGAATCGCTTGAACTTGGGAGGCCGAGGTTGCAGTGAGCCAAGATCGAGCCACTGCATTCCAGTCTGGGCAATAAGAGAGAAACTCCATCTCAAAAAATAAATAAATAAATATTTTTAAAAAACTTATGTTCTTACACACACACAAAATCTACACACTACTGTTTATAGCAGTTTAGGTCATAATCACCAAAACATCCATGAAAAGGAATATTACTTAGCAATTAAAGAGAAGGAACTATTGATACAATAGCAACATAGATGAATCTCAAATGCAATATGCTAAGTGAAAGAAATCAGACTCAAAAAACTACATATTATATATATGAAAAGTCAAAACTATACCAACAGAAAACAGGCCACCAAGTGCCAGGCACTAGGGTGGGAAAAGGGTTTGACTTCAAAGGGACAGCACTAGATGATGTTTCTTTTTTTTTTTTTTTTTTT
>NW_012104921.1:363534-371336 GCF_000951045.1 Mandrillus leucophaeus | reverse complement strand
GCTCACCCCAACCTCTGCCTCCCAGGGTCAAGCGATGCTCCTGCCTCAGACTCCCAAGACCTGTAATCCCAAGATTACAGGTGCATGCCACCAGAGCTCTGCTAATTTTTGTATTTTCAGTAGAGACGGCGTTTCACCATATTGGCCAGACTGGTCTCGAACTCCCAACCTCAGGTGATCCACCCGCCCCGGCCTCCCATAGTGCTGGGATTACAGGTGTGAGCCACCAGTGGTGCCTGGCCTCTACATTTTTTTAGCTGACAGAAACTTTGGTAATCGTCACAAAAGTTCCCTGAATTTAATCACCTATGGACCCCTGGAGTACCAGGTTAGAAACCCTCACAGACAATGTTTCTCATTCCAGCACTTCTCTCTGCTGTCCACTGAAAAGAAGCACATACACAGTTGCTGTCTGTTCACAGAAATTCATTTAATTTTTTTTCTTTTTTTTGAGACAGAGTCTCACTCTGTCTCCCAGGCTAGAATGCAGTAGTGCAATCTGGGCTCAACGCAACATCCAACTCCCAGGTTCAAGCGATTCTCGTGCCTCAGCTTCCCGAGAAGCTGGAATTACAGGAATGTGCCACCACGCCCTGCTAATTTTTGTATTTTTAGTAGGGACGGGATTTTGCCATGTTGGCCAGGCTGGACTTGAACTTCTGAGTTTAAGTCATCACCTGCCTCAGCCTCCCAAAGTGCTGGGATTACAAGCATGAGCCACCGTGTTTGGTTCATTTATTTAACTCTTGAGGATTATACGTATTTAATATATCAATGAACATTCCTTCTCCAGAGAAGGGTCAGGGCTGATCAACAAAAGTAATTCACTTCCCTATTACTCTGTCACTGGGTAGAAGAAGAAAACAGGTCAATATAGAAAAGGCAGGTACAGGTCAGGCATAGTGGCTCACACCTGTAATCCCAGCACTTTCGGAGGCCGAGGCAGGCGGATCACGAGGTCAGGAGTCTGAGACCAGCCTGGCCTATATGGTGAAACCCTGTCTCTACTAAAAAATACAAAAATTAGCTGGGTGTGGAGACACACGCCTGTAATCTCAGCTACTCAGAAGGCAGAGGCAGAAGAATTGCTTGAACCCGGGAGGTAGAGGTTGCAGTGAGCTGAGATCGCACCACTGCACTCCAGCTTAGACGACAGAGCGTGACTCCATCTCAAAAAAAAAAAAAAAAAAAGGCAGGTACATTTATCATAGAAAGTAAGGAAAGTACTTACTGATACTGTTACTATTTCTGCTACAAAAAAAGAATACAATACTCTTCCACCTGCACACTAACAACCAGTTTCTCAACTCCACAAACACCTTCCAGGGCATTTTAGGCATTAGGTGGAAAACAGGTCCAATATAAGGAATTTCTTCAATTCACTCCTTCACCATCTGGATATTAGCTATTTGTGTGCCAGGCACCATGCTCAGCAATGGGAAAACAAAGATGAGCTCGTAGTCCAGTGAAGAACTCAAAATATAGTAAAGTGGTAGTAGTGTATACATGTGAGAATATGCAGGAGGGGTCTCTGAAGACATTTAAATTTAACCCAGTAGGTAAAGAACCCAACAGATTCTGTAAAAGGCAGTAGTACAGGCAAACCAATTTTTAAGAGTATAACTCAGGACCACGCACTGTGGCTCACACCTGTAATCCCGGCATTCCGGGAGGCCAAGGCGAGCAGATCACCTGAGGTCAGGAGTTCAAGACCAGTCTGGCCATCATGGTGAAATCCAGTCTCTACAAAAAATACAAAAATAAGCCTGGCTTGCTGGCACACACCTGTAGTCTCAGTTACTTGGGGGGCTGAGCCACAAGAATCACTTGAACCCAGGAGCAGAGGTTTAAGTGAGCCGAAATCACATCACTGCACTCCAGCCAGGATAACAGAGCGAGACTCCAGCTCAAAAAAAAAAAAAAAAAAAAGACTATAACTCTGGTTATAGTTAGCTTTGATGAAAGGATGTCTGTTACGAAGCTGCTAGCACTATCTGAGCATATTCACTTTTCCATACCAATCCCAGATACTACCACTCTTTTTAATCTCATACTTCAAGAAGAAAATAATCATCAGATGCAAATCCCTTCAATTTTATTTACTTATTCGAGACAGGGTCTCACTCTGTAGCCCAGGCTTAGTGCAGCGGCACAATCCCAGGCTCACTGCAGCGGCACAATCCCAGGCTCACTGCAGCCTCCACCTCCGAGGCTCAAGTGATCCTTCCCACCTCAGCCTCCTGAGTAGCTGTGACTACGGGTGCAACCATAACCAACTAATGCAACCATACCCAACTAATTTTTTATTATTTATAGAGACAGGGTCTCACTATGTTGTTCAGGCTGGTCTCGAAATCCGGGATTCAAGCTATCCTCCCACCTCTGCCTCCCCAAGTGCTGAAATTATAGGCATGAGCCACCACCCCCAGCCCTTCAACTTTTTTTTTTTTAAGAGACAGAGTCTTACTCTGTCACCCAGGCTGGAGTGCAGTGTTGTGATCTCAGATCACTGCAACCTCCACCTTCTGGGCTCAAATTATTCTCATACCTCAGCCTCCTGAGAAGCTGTGATTACAGGGGTGTGCCACCACACCTGGCTAATTTTTTGTATTTTTAGTAGAGATGGGGTTTCGCCATGTTGGCCAGGCTGGTCTCGAACTCTTGACCTCAAAACTGATCCACCCGCCCTGGCCTCCCAAAGTGCTGGGATTACAGAAAGGCATGAGCCACCACACCCAGCCCCAGCGCTTCAACTTTTTACCATCAAACCCAAAACATATGCATCTAACGTCTCCATCTTCTCTGTTATAACGGTAGTATACAACTTCTTTCTTAGTAGACTGGCCTAAAACCAATCTCTCCACCAGTAATCAGGGTTTTGCTACTCAAGGTGGGATTTTCTGACCAACAGCTTCTGTATAATCTAGGACCATATTAGAAATTTAGAGTATCAAGCTTCATACAAGATCAACTGAATCAGAATATGCAGCTTAACATGATCCCCAGGTGATTCTCATTATGCACATTAAAATTTAAGAAGCACTGCTTCTATACAAAAGCCAATTCTCTCCCAGTTTTTCAGAATCCTTACCCTGGGGATTATTCACTCACTCTCTTAGCTCTTTGACCTTTAAGAGAAAAAAAACTCACACTCCTTTTCCAATTCAATTCTTCAAAAAAGTTTTCAAATGTCCTCAATTTCATTTCCCACTCACTCCTCAACCCATTTAAATCTGCCCCTTACCACTACTCCACTCAGCTCTCATTAAGATCAATGACCTTGAGAATGTTGCTAAATCTAAAGGACATCTTTTCATCTTAACCCTACTTGACCTCTCACTAGTATTCAAAACAATTGCCCTTTCTCTTCTTGAATCACTTTCTTTCCTGTGTTACACGTGCGCTAATGGTGCAAAAGCAATGGTGGATAAAACTGCACGTGCTTTAACATGAATCAAGGCACTAGCACTAAGCTGTACTACTAGTTAACTGTATTCTTCACTGCCAAGCACTAGTATTAAGAAAAAAGCCAATTTCACCAAAGAATAAACTACATGATGCAACAAAAGTATTAAATCTACTAAATCTCAACTCTTGAAGATATATCTTTTCAATATTCTACTTAAAGGAAATGGGAATTAATTATAAAGCACTGCATACTGAAGAATCATGGCAAAGTACATAACTTGAGAACTGAACTAGCCACTTTTTTCTTGCAACACCATTTTTTTACTTGAAGGACTATGAGACAAACTGATTATTCAGACTTAGATATCTGGCAAACATTTTCTCAAAATTTAATCACGTATGCCTTTCATTTCAAGGAAAACAACACTATTTGATGCCAATCATAACACTCAACTTAACAAGCAAAAATGACAATTTTGGAAAACTTGTATTTCATACCATGAGCTTGCCAGCTTCTGAATATTTAAAAACTTGTCTGATGAGAGTGGTAGTCATATTAACAAATACGACTTTTTGGCACTGTGGAATGAGATATGTCCACATTTGGAAAATATATGTAACTCAGTGGACTGATATTTTCCACATGACCAATGCATGATTTTTGCAAAAGTAAATATGGGTAAAATAGTCACTCAAAGTATAAGACAGACCATCAGATTTTAATGTAATGGAGTATAAGTTCACTGATATGATATCAGAATCCACATTACTATAACTAATATAACTGTATAACTAATCCTGGCAGGGTGCAGTGGCTCATGCCTGTAATCCAGCACTTTGGGAGGCCAAGGCAGGTGCATCACTTGAGGTCAGGAGTTCGAGGCCAGCCTGTCCAACATAAAATACTAAAAATAAAAAAATTATCCCGGTGTGGTTGTGTGTGCCTGTAGTCCCAGTTACTCAGGAGGCTAAGGTGGGAGAACTGCTTGAATCTAGGAAGTGGAGGTTGCAGTGAGCCAAAATTGTACCACTACACTCCAGCCTGAGTGCGAAACCCTGTCTCGAAGGAAAAAAAAAAAACAAAACAGAATCCACATTATAACTAATCCTTAAGAAACTATCACTTGTTGAATTTTGATATGTTATTAAAGAAGCATATCCATGATTATGTTAAAAAATATAATATTCTTCCCTTCCCCAAATACATCTGTGGATGATTTTTTCATATATTTCAATCAAAACAATATAATGCAACAAACTGAATGCAGAAGCAGACATGAGAATCCAGCTATCTTCCATTAAGGCAGACTTTAAGGGGACTTGCAAAAATGTAAATTAATGCCACTATCCTCCCAAAACATTTTCTTTCAAAAAAGTTATTTTTCAAAAAAAAAATTTTAACGCATAAGGGGTTTATTATTATAATAATAATTTTTTTGGGGGATGGAGTCTTGCTCTGTCGCCCAGGTCATAGTGCAGTGGCGCAACCTCGGCTCAGTGCAAGCTCTGCCTCCTGGGTTCTGACCTGAGGTCAGGAGTTCAAAATCAGCCTGGCCAACATGGTGAAACCCCGTCTGTACTAAAAATACAAAAATTAGCCGGACGCGGTGGTGCGCACCCATAATCCCAGCTACTAGGGAAGCTGATGCTGGAGAATCACTTGAACCCAGGAGGCAGCGGTTGCAGTGAGCCAAGATCATGCCACTGCACTCTGGCCTGGGTGACAGAGCAAAACTCCATCTCAAAAAAAAAAAACTTCCTAGTTTCATTCTGAATATGGCAAATAGCAGTAAGCATACTAACATAAAAGTTCTTCGGGATCCACAATAATTTTTAAGAGCTTAAGGAAGTCCTGAGACCATAGAGTTTAAGTATCACTGCCCTAGACCTCAATCAAATCCCATAGCCACAATTAACCTCTACAGGCGCTTGACTATAACATTTTTCTCTAATCCAGGCTTCACCTCCAATTTCCAGAGTCCTTTATACAACTGCTTCCTTAATATCTCCCGAGTTGTCCCAAAAGTACCGCATACTCAACATATCCAAATCCAAACTCATGATCTCAATACCTCAAAACATGGTCCTCTTCCAGTGTTCTCTCTCAGTGAGAGGCATCATCATCCATTGTAACCTCAGTCATCCATGACACTTCCTTCTCACTCTCTCATATTTAATCATTTGACAAGTCCTGATTATCTTGCCTTCCAAATCTCTCTCAAATCTATTCAACTTTCTACTTTTACCACAAAACCCTCTGTCTCTCTGGATCACAGCCTCCGATCAAGTCTACAAGCATTTGTTTGTTTTGTCCCCACTTCCTATCTCTCCTTACTCATCCTTCCTAGCTCTAGGAAAAACCACTTCCCCCTTCTTGGCCAGGCACGGTGGCTCGTGCCTGTAATCCCAGTACTTTGGAAGGCCAAGGCGGGAGGATCACTTAAGCTCAGGAGTTCTAGATCAGCCTGGGGAACCTAGTAAGACCTTGTCTCCATCTAATTTTTTAAAAAAAGAAAAAATGATCATGCCTGTAATCCCAGCACTTTGGGAGGACAAAGCAGGTAGATCACTTGAAGTCAGGAGTTCAAGACCAGCCTGGCCAACACGGTGAAACCCCGTCTCTACTAAAAATACAAAAAGTAGCCGGGCATGGTGGCATGTGCCTATAATTCCAGTTACTGGGGAGGCTGAGGTAGGAGAATCACTTGAACCTGGGGGGTGGAGGTTGCAGTGAGTTCAGATCGTGCCTTACACTCCAATCTGGGTGAGACAGCAAGACTCCTATCTCGAAAAAAAAAAAAAAGAAAAACCACTTCCCCAAAGACCACTCTGCCCATCCCCACCTCTCCAGGTCTTGTCCCTGCTTCATGCTGTCATAGTACCCTGAGCTTTTCCTTCATGACACTTAACACAGTTTGTAACCACAATTTTTTTCCACAATTATCTGTCTTCCCTATTAGACTATTAGGTACCATAAGGGCAGAGCCTGTATTTGCTTTGGTCATCATACCTTTCCAAGACCTGACATAAAGTAGACAATTTAAAGGTTAAAAAACTTGTTTCTGTACAGGTATTTTTTTACCTTTTAGTGTAAACATACCAAAAAAGATTTTTACCACTGTGTTCAACAGCTTTGGAATCCAGACTCAAAATGTTCCTTGGATATCTCTTGAAGGATACGCTAGAAAATGATTAACGGTGGTTTCCGCTGGGAAGAGGAACCAAGTAACCAGGAGACAGGAAAGGGAAGACAACAGACTTTTTACTGTATATGCTTTCGTGCCCTCAAAATTAAGTGCCATCATTATTTTTTAAATAGAGCCTTCTGGTACCTAAAAGCATCTTCTGAGATGTTCAATTTCCAGAGGACATAACTTTCAAATTATATTAAGATTTAGTAGCAAGATCTATAAATGTCCATGATACACATTTATAACATTAATACATACAATGATCACCTATTTTGATGTGAATACAAAAGTACTCATTAGCTAACAACTCATATTACTTTTTTTTTTTGGAGGCAGGGTCTCACTCTGTCGCTGAGGCTGGAGTGCAATGGTACAATCTTGGTTCACTGCAACCTCCATCTCCCAGGTTCAAGAGATTCTCCTGCCTCAGCCTCACAAGTAGCTGGGATTACAAGCACATGCCACAATGCCCAGTTAATTTTTGTATTTTTAGTAGAGATGGGTGTCGCCATGTTGGCCAGGCTGGTCTCGAACTCCTGACCTCAAGTGATCTGCCCACCTCAGCCTCCCAAAGTGCTGGGATTACAGGTGTGAGCCACCACACCTAGCCATATTACATTTTAGAGCTCAATCATACATCAAGTAAAAGCAAAAACCAATCTTGAACATGTTTTACTTTCTGGAGCATTACCTTGATAAGTTCAGGCATTAATAAGAAGCACTGACACATCATAGAAAAAGTTATATTCCTTTAACTTCAAAAAGACACTGTCAAAATGGGTACAAACAGTGGAGGGCCGGCTGGGCACAGTGGCTCACGCCTGTAATTCCAGTACTTTGGGAGGCTGAGGCAGGCGGATCACAAGGTCAGGAGATTCAGACCATCCTGGCCAACATGGTGAAACCTCGTCTCTACTAAAAATACAAAAATTAGCCGGGGCATGGTGGCGCATGCTTGTAGTCTCAGCTACTCAGGAGGCTGAAGTAGGAGAGTCACTTGAACGCGGGAGGCGGACGTTGAGTGAGCCGAGATCGCGCCACTGCACTCCAGCCTGAGTGACAGAGCGAGACTCTGTCTCAAAAAAAAAAAAAAAAAAAAAAAAAAAAAAGAGCCATGTACAATACTAAGTTAAAGAAAAAAGAAATCCTTGACTATTATCCCATTTATTTTCAGAAAAATCCTGCAAGGATGAGGAAACAGAC
>NW_012104921.1:359105-363353 GCF_000951045.1 Mandrillus leucophaeus | reverse complement strand
CCCAGTCTCTTAAAAAAAAAAAAAAAAAAAAAAAAAAAAAAGTGGAGAGCCATGTACAATACTAAGTTAAAGAAAAAAGAAATCCTTGACTATTATCCCATTTATTTTCAGAAAAATCCTGCAAGGATGAGGAAACAGACTCCAAAGGCTATCATACAACTATTCACTGGAAAAGGCAGGTATCTGAACCCAAGTCTATCCCATTGCAGAGGCCATTGTTTCTACCACACCACCTGCCTTTCTTGACTAAACAGACGTGTAACTATCAAGACAAGCTAACTAGGTAAACATATTATCATGACATACAGGCATGTTTTGCTTTATTAGACAGAACTAAATCCTATTTGCTACTACTTTATGAAATCAAGGTAGTATGAAAGATTTTTACCAATATTCAAAATATGCACATCATCTTGCTTTTTTTGCCTGCCTTGAGTTGTTTAAAAGAATTTTAAAAGACCTTCCCAAAACAATCACTTTATTCATGGAATAAAGTGCTAAAATAAAATTAAAAATTAGATACTTATTAATGATGGTATCAGTGGGTAGCCCACTTTACTCAAAACACTTAACATACATTCTCTCCTTTAACCCTCCCAAGCCCACTGGAAAAAAGACTACCGGCTGGGCACGGTGACTCACAACTGTAATCCCAGCACTTTGGGAGGCTGAGGCAGGCGGATCACGAGGTCAAGAGATGGAGACTATCCTGGCCAACATGGTGAAATCCCATCTCTACTAAAAATAGAAAAATTAGCCAGGTATGGTGGTGCGCATCTGTAGTCCCAGCCACTCTGGAGGCTGAAGCAGGAGAATCACTTGAACCTGGGAGGCGGAGGTTGCAGTGAGCCAAGATTGCACCACTGCACTACAGCCTGGGCGACAGAGCAAGACTCCGTATGAGACTCCATTTTACAGGGGAAGAAAGTAAGACTCTCAGGGGCTAATGAACACAGCAGACTAAGAATCTGAACCCAAGTCTCTGAGGCCACAGCCCATTCTTTCCATCTCCCTATGCCTGCCTCACTAGTTTCAAGAAGGAACCAGGACAAAAGAATATCTGGCTATATAATGAAGAAAGCAAACTAATATTTAAAAACAAAACAATCACAATATTAAATCAAATGTCTAGTGTTTGGAGGTTACTGGTATGGTACACCAAACATGGCTAACCCCTTCAACTTGAAATACTCTTGTACCTTCACATAGTAAATCACATCTGACTTAACTTCAGGTTCGTTTCCTTAAAATTACATTATAAAGCCAGGTATGGTGTCACAGCCTGTAGTCCCAGCTAGTGAAGAGGACGAGGCAGGAGAATCACTTGAACCCAGGAGTTCGAGGCCAGCCTGGGCAACATAGTGACGCCCCAGTCTCTTAAAAAAAAAAAAAAAAAAAAAATTACATCATACTATATGTGAATAAAGCCTAGAAGGGAAAATGGAAAAAATAACAGTTGTTATGTTAGGACGGAAGGATTTTACAGAGATAAATTTTACATTTTAAAAATTTCCTTTAAACTGTTTTAACATGGCAACACTTTTTTAAATGTCATAACAAATACCTCTACTACATATTAGTACTAAACAGAAGCTACGAAATGACAACTGACTTGATTGACAAGTGTAAGTTTTAAAATACCAAAAGTAACTTCCAGGTTACCCCTAATGAAATCTATGAACACAATTTTTAATCTTGAGAGTCAGGATGAGGAAAACAATTAAAAAAAATAAATTTTTTAAAAACCTACTTTACTATAAATCCTGCTAAAACAAGTGTCAACTAACGGCTAAGTTATTCTTACATACTCAAAACTCTGCCAATGACAAAAACCGGTGGAAATAAATGGACCACTAACTAACTGCAATTTGGAAATTTTATTAATAAGGATTTTTATCTTAGTACTGTTTTAACAAGAGTTACAACTGAAAGTTACTCAATAATCAAAAATGAAGGTACTTTAAAAATTTTGCCAATTGAGTAATATAGACTTTATTCCCACCTGAAACACATTAAGATAATTATATCAAATTTTAGGTCAATATCTCAAACATTTTCTACTAATTACCTTAAAATGGCATTAAAATGAATAAAGAAACATCAGAGTTTTCAATTACTTATTATTGGAGTTCAAAACTGTAAATACAAATATAAAATAAACAGTAAAAATTAAACACATGTTCAACACTCAGAAGAATGGTTTTTCTGACTGGACAAGTTATGACTTATATAAGAGGGAAAAAATGGCTTTAAGGCCTATCTAGTATGAATTATCTTTTATATTTTCGCATAAATACTAAGTTATAACCTCTCAATAAAATTGTTTAAACTCCCCAAACTTCAAAATATTTCTACTACTCCAAATTTTCTACTCTTCCGATATATGCCTAAGATCCAATTTATATCGTCCCAAACTGAAATTTACAAACCAATGATCTGCTTTAACAAAAGTACTGTAATATGATAACATCAATGAAGAAATGGGCAGTTCAAAACACATGTTTATTATCATCCCTTATTCCATAAGTCAATTTCATGGTACAGAAATACATATCTTTAAGAATATAAATATTTGTATTTTCCCCAGTTCATGACATATTTTGAAAATGAATCAACCAAGCTATGGGTTAAAATTAGTATTCTTACTAATTCCCATTCATTCAACAAATATGTATTTGTGTCATCGTAATTATCAGTCCTAGAGTTACTTCACCTACCAATTTTTATTTCTTGGAAAAGTGTAAATACAAAACTCTTCAGCAATTTTTTTAAAGATACGTGTTAAAATTCACTAGAGAAATTTCTACACAAACTGAAGTCAGCGAATGGTTGAAAACAGATGTCACTACAGTAACCCAAAGGAAGATGATGAAGGAATGTACTTACGTTTCAAAACAACGATCCACGTTGTCAGACATCAAAAGCAGCATGCATAGCTGTTCAAGGGCTATTAGTTGCATGTCCCTTTCATCTCCCTGTCCCATCTGTAGCCATTCCAGCAATGTATCTGGGTCCACATCTGCCATGGTTTTTTAAAAGCCTCTTTGCTTAAATTTGAAAAGTAAAGGGGAAAAAGTCCTTTAAATGTCCAGGACTGATCAGCTTGGGCTTAAATTTTTCCTTTACATCTGCTAGAACCAAATTTTCATAGTGTCCTCCTAGCAATTAAAAAAGACTGCTAAGTACGTTTGGACATAAGAGTGCTTAATGCAGTTTTTCAACTTTCCTCATCCGCCAGGTTTAACGTAAAGATATCACACCAAACGAAAACCGGTTTCGCAGAGTATATAAGCTGATTAGGTTGCTGCTTAACTAGAAACCAGAGCTGTCTGTGTCAAAGACAGTCAAGCTTCAGATCCCACTACTGCTATCACTAAAGTCTATGCCAAAAAGCAAAGAACACCTAACTAAAGGTTCTGTTTTTTCCGGCAAACTTCATCCCCCTCCTTCTCCACCCAAAACTGATCTTCAGATAAGGGTTAAATTCAGTATTTTGAGGAAACTCTAAACACCTTGATCCAATCCCCCTTCAAATTGTTTCTCCTTCAAAATTACCACCAACTTCACAAATTCTGCTGACTTCTCAATTTACTTCTATTTTAAAGATGTCCAAATACAAACGACAATTATACATAAGATTTATCTATGAATAAATAGTTGGTTAGGAATTTTGGCAGTCGTGACAACTATTCTTAAAAGTTAAAAAAAAAAAAAAAAAAGAAAGACTAAAAGTAAATGCAAAGGACTAGCAGGTTACGGATCCGAATATAGGCCAATCTAGAGCCCTCTTTCCCATCTTCACAAGATAGGGCAGTTGGTTAAAAAAACAAAAACAAAACCGAGAAGCAGCCCTAACAGGCAAGTCATTACAAAAACGCCCCGTAAGCGCCCTGACTGGAGGACAGCTCTGGGTCCTACGTAACGCAGCCGCAGGTGTGGGAAGCCGGCGGCGGGGCGCGGTAGGCACCCAACGGCGGCGACCAGCGGGGTTGACCCCACACCCGGGGCCCGGCCGAGCCGGGAGCTGAGAGGCGCTGGTCCCCGCGCTCCGGTTTCCCAGCATCAAACCCCACTAAGTTAACTACCTGTGTCGAGGAGGAGGGGAAGTTCTGGGGAAGCAGCAGCAAGCCTTCGTGCCCGAGAGGAGGCCGCCGGGCCAGGCAGGGCGCCGGGTCTCCCGGGAGCTGCGCCCGGAACTCTAAGGCCTGGCAGCGAACCCTTCTCAAGGGCAAAAGGAGCCGGCCTGGG
>NW_012104921.1:351876-358255 GCF_000951045.1 Mandrillus leucophaeus | reverse complement strand
CGCTCTTGTCCCCGCCGCCTCGGGCTGAGTCGTACGTTTATGCCGCGACTTTTCTATGGTGCGCCCTGGCGCCCTTCTCGGTTCCCTGTTAGTCCAAGCGCGCTCGTGCACGCACGTCCAGCTTGCTTGGCGCGGTGGCTAACACTTTGCGCACTACCGCGGAGGGCGTCGCACCGCACAGCACAGCACAGCAAAGCTGCGGCCCAACCTGTCCCAGCTGAGCCTTCTGCCCAGGCCACCCGCACTCCGCCACGATCTTCCCTCCTCGCGCACGGAAGTGCGTCGCGTAAGGAAGGCGCCTCCCCCAGCTCCTGGGAGGCCGACCGCCCGGCGATTCACCCCAAAGAAAACCTTTCAGAGCAACCCTGGGAAAGAGCTGCTGCCGAGGATTATCAACGTTGTACAGATGAGACACTGAGGAAAAGACACTTCAGGAAAGCGCAGCTGCAGGCCTAGCGCCGTGCCCGGTCGGCAGCAGCACTGAGAGTGCACTTTTGACTACGTTTCTTGTGGCTTGTGGTCACAAGTATGTCTGTGGTTATTCTTTTCAAACTTTATTTCACACACGCATTAAGAATAAAAGATGAATGGTTATAGGACGTACTTGGAGCCCGGAGACGTCCTACTGTACCCTCACTTTTATCCTTTAAACAAAAAGAAAAATCAATACTTGGTAGTATTTGAGACATGGTCCCTCAAGCAACCAGAGGAGCTGCTAGGTATGAGTCAAGAACAGCATTTAGGGCTGCTGCGGTGCCTGTAATACCAGCACTTTATGATTTTACCCTCTTGAGACCCGGAGTTCGAGACCAGCCTGAGCAACAGAGAACCCTGGTCTCTGAAAAAAAATTTTAAATTAAAAAAATAGTTACCCAGACGTGGTGACGCACACCTGTGGTCCCAGCTACTGGAGAGGTTGAGATGGGATGATCCCTCGAGCCCAGGAAATTGAGGTTGCAGTGAGCTTTGATAATGCCACCTTACTCCAGCCTAGGCGACTAAGCAAATTTGTCATTTCCAAAATACTGGGTTTTTTTTTTTTTCTTTTTTACTGGTTCCTCAGAAAAAGAATCAGTATTTTGGAAATGACAAATGTGTACTTCAGATAGCTATCCGCGCATGTCCCATTGTCGCAGGTAATGGTCCCTTAAGGTATCTTGTTAACGAAACAAGAGAAAAAGAGGATTCAACTATTTTGTCACAACTCCAACCCATGAGGATAATTATTTAGATGTCATGAGTGTGAGTTGGAGCTCCCAGGAAACTTCAAGAAGGAAGTGGCATTCCCTCTGGACCTTGAAGAATGGGTACAATGTGGACACTAAAAGGAGAGGAAGAACGTAAGCAAAGCCTGATATATTCCTAGACATAGGAAAGGTCACCTGTGCCCCCAGCAAAAAACCAATGGTAAGCAACAGAGAGAAATTTGGAGCTCAAGTGGGGAAGGCCTTGAATGAGGAATGCAGAAATTAGGCTGAGCTAAGTAGCAAGTTCTGGACTACAACGCTGGAAAAATTAGTCTTAAGAAGACTAATTATGGGAAGTGTCCAGAACGATTAAAAGGATCTATCTAGACAAGATTAGCTGGAGGTTGCTGAAATGCTCCAATAATGGAGGGGGAAAAAAGTCTAATTATTGGCAATATGAATGGGGAAGAAATCAAAAAATAATTTTTGAAAGAAGATATAGCAGAATTTAAATGATTAACTTAAAAATTTCTGTCCGGGCTCCATGGCTTACACCCGTAATCCCAGCACTTTGGGAGGCAGAGGCAGGGGGATTACTGGAGCCCAGAAATAGGAGACCAGCCTAGGCAGCATAGGGAGACCCTGTCTCTAAACATAATTTTTTAAATTAGCTGGGTGTGGTGGTGCACACCTGTAGTCCCAGCTACTGAGGAGTCAAAGGCAGGAGGATCACCTCAGCCCTCGAGGTCGAAGCTGCAGTGAGCCATTATCAGGCCACTACACTACAGCCTGGGCAATAGAGCAAGATCCTGCCAAAACAAAAAACAACAACAAAAAAAAACCTTACCTGAAAAGAGGACTTGGAAGCTAGGAAAATGGTGATGCAATTAACAAAAAATAGAAAAGTTAGTAAAAGGGACTATACCTTTACCAATGTTTTTTTTTTTTTTTTTTTTTTGAGATGGAGTCTCATTCTGTTGCCCAGGCTGGAGTGCAGGGGCACAATCTCGGCTCACTGCAAGCTCTGCCTCCCGGGTTCAAGTCATTCTCCTGCCTCAGCCTCCGGGACTATAGGTACAGGCACCCGCCACCACACCTGGCTAATTTTTTGTATTTTTTAGTAGAGACGGGGTTTCACGGTGTTAGCCTGGATGGTCTCGATCTCCTGACCTCGTGATCCTCTCGCCTCGGCCTCCCAAAGTGCTGGGATTACAGGCGTGAGCCACTGCACCCGGCTACCTTTACCAAGTTTTTAAGATATATTTTTTTTTATCCTGCACTATCTCTACATGTACCACCCACTTCCTGCCTGCAAGGTTAATGACTAGTGTGCTTTAAAGAAACCTTATCAAAAGAATGCTGTGACGCTTATTGCACTTTTTAAAGATTTTATTATCGTATTTATTTTGGTTTTTATTTAGAGGCTGGGTCTTGCTCTGTGGCTCAGGCTGGAGTGCAGCAGTGTGATCCTAGCTGACTGCAGCTTCCAACTCCTGGGCTTAAGGCAATTCTCCTGCCTCAGTCTCCGGAGTAGCTGGGACTACAGGCCCACGCCACTACACCCAGCTATTTTTATTTTTTTGTAGAGACAGGGTCTAACTATGTTTCCCAGTCTGGTCTCCAACTCTTGGGCTCAAGCAATGCTCCAGCCTTGGCCACCCAAAGTGCTGGGATTATAGGCATGAGCCACATGCCCGGCCCATGTTATTATTTTAAACTCAAACAGAAAAGAAGAATTCAAGCATGAGATCCCAGAACAAGAGCATTAAAGGGAAGAAATGAAGTCGTGAAGACAACCAAATATCCAGGTAAAGGCAACTGACCAGACTTGAATACTTATCCCAAGAAACCAGAAACTGTTTACATGCTGATATTTCCCATTGCTTACGAAATCCAAGAATCATTGACCATTGAGAACTGCTCTGTGCCAGGCACAGTGTAAGGCTCAGTAAGTCACAGACCCCTTTCTCAATAAAGGTAGATGTAAACACACTCCTCTGTGTCTCCTCTATCATGGCGCTTATTAGGTGATATTGTCAGGTACATGCTGGCAACATTAAGGAGGTAGGAGATGGCATCTTGGAAAACTTTGGGAATGAAATGTGAATTAAATCTCAGATGTTGAGTCAGAGCTGGCCAGATAATTAGGAAAAGCATCTGGACAGGCACAGAGGTACGAAGAGTGTCCCTCTTGGCAGAATGAAGCAACAGGCTGCCTTTTGGCGAGGCTCCACTTTGACGAAGGAACTTCGATGTGTACACAGTCACTGGGATCAAGTCACATGACTATTAATTAAAAGGAAGATATTGTCATACAAATCTAAACTCATTTCATCAACTGGTATGTACTATGAATTAATTTTCTAAAGTTAATCTTATGAATAGCACAACGATATAGCATTATGTTTTTGTGTATCAAAGGCATAATTGGTAGATGTAAACCTATAAAATATGCTACAGAAAATGTCTGTTTGGACATGTCTTCAAGTTTGAACTACAAATGTAAGTGTCCCTGGCTTTCCTCAACTTCTGTGAAGTTCTGGGTATGAAAGAATGTGGTCTGCAATTGGGAAGAGTGGGAAACTAAGTTTGGTTGGTACCTAGAGTGGTGTTAGTGGCTGGAAGAGATCATTGAGGTTAATTGAAGACAATTTCTTAAGGATCTTGAGCACCATAATGAGTTTGAACTTTGCTCTTTGGGCAAGGGGAGCTTTTGGATATTTAAAACAAGAAAGTACGGAGATGCCGTGTAGGTTTTAGGATCATTAACCACTTTTTTTTTTTTTTTTTTTGAGATGGAGTCTTGCTCTGTGGCCCAGGCTGGAGTGCAGTGGCCGGATCTCAGCTCACTGCCTCCCGGGTTCCCGCCATTCTCCTGCCTCAGCCTCCCGAGTAGCTGGGACTACAGGTGCCCGCCATCTCGCCCGGCTAATTTTTGTATTTTTTAGTAGAGACGGGGTTTCACCGGGTTAGCCAGGATGGTCTCGATCTCCTGACCTTGCGATCCGCCCGTCTCGGCCTCCCAAAGTGCTGGGATTACAGGCTTGAGCCACCATGCCCGGCCCATTAACCACTTTAAAGTTAAAATCTGTTTCCATTAAGCTTTACAGTTAGCAAGATATGTTATTTTTTTGTTTTTGTTTTTTGTTTTTAAGATAGAGACTCGCTCTGTCATCCAGGCTGGGGTGCAGTGGCACAATCTCAGCACACTGCGACCTCTGCCTCCCAGGTTCAAGCGATTCTCCTACCTCAGCCTCCTGAGTAGCTGGGATTAAAGGCCTGCGCCACCATGCCTGGCTAATTTTTGAATTTTTAGTAGGCACAGGGTTTCACCATGTTGCCCAAGTCAATCTCCAACTCCTGGGCTCAAGGGATCTATACACCTCAGCCTCCCAAAGTGCTGAGATTACAGGGATGAGCCACAGCGCCTGGCTACAGTTAGAAAGATACTTTAATATATGTTATTATTTAGTCCTTATACATTAGTTTATTACATATACAATGATTAACACTTAAAATAGGTATTTTCTGTGTTTTTATTTATTTATTTATTCATTTATTTATTTGAGACAGAGTCTTACTCTGTCACCCAGCTGGAGTGCAGTGGCATGATCTCAACTCACTGCAACTTCCACCTCCTGGGTTCAAGCAATTCTTGTGCCTCACGAATAGCTCGGAGTACAGGTGCGCACCATCACACCCGGCTAATTTTTGTGTTTTTAGGAGAGATGGTGCTTCTCCATGTTGGCCAGACTGGTCTGGAACTCCTGGCCTCAAGTGATCTGCCCCCTTCAGCCTCCCAAAGTGCAGGGATTACAGGCATGAACCACTGCACCTAGCCAGGAAACTGGTTTTGAGATGTTAAATAACTTTCCCAAATTCACCTACCTAATAAAATGGGGAACTGGGTTTCAAACATCAATCTGCCAACTCTCATATGTATACTTGGTCGTACCATTTTGTAATCACTGGAGCTAGTAGATCAAAGTAAAATGCATTGCTTCATGAAGTAATAATTTGCCAACACTGGAAATGTGACAGAAGAGACGGAAAACAAGTCAGGAATGGGTCAGGGGCTGTGGCATACACCTATAATCCTTGCATTTTGGGAGACTGAGGTGGGAGGCTCGCCTGAGTCCAGGAGTTCAAGACCAGCCTGGGCAACACAGTGAGACCTCATCACCGTAAAAAGTTTTTAAAACTTAGCCTGCAGTCCCAGCTAGTCCAGAGGCTGAGGTAGGAGGATCACTTCATCCTAGAAGACTCAGATTACAGTAAACCAAGATCATGCCACTCCACTCCAGCCTGGATGACAGAGTGAGAGCCTATCTCCCTTCCCCTTCTTTCTGTGTCTCTGTCTCTGTCTCTCTCTCTCTCACACACACACACACACACACACACTAGTCAGGGATGGTGCACAGTACTACTCGGGTGCACAGTACTTTAGCATGAGGGAAAGTAGAGTAGATTATCTTTAATGTTCCTTACATTCTAAGAACCATAGAGTTGAAGACGTGGATTTGAGAATGAAACCTGTCGCTTACTAGTTGTGAGACTCCAAGGAAGTCGTCTAACCTCTGAGTTTTTCCTCTTATGTAAAATAAAGGTAATACCTGGCCAAGAGCAGTGGCTCACTCCTATCATCCCAGCACTTTGGGAGACCGTGGCAGGTGGATCATATGAAGTCAGGAGTTCAAGACCAGCCTGGGCAACATAGTAAAACCCTGTCTCAAAGAAAAATACAAAAATTAGCCGGGCATGGTGTTGTGCGACTGTAGTCCCAGCTACTGGGAAGGCTGAGGCACAAGAATTGCTTGAACCTAGGAGGTGGAGGTTGCAGTGAGCAGAGACTGTGCCATTGCACTCCAGTTTGGGTGACACGGCGAGACTCTGTCTCAAAAAAAAAAACCCAAAAAACCTTAGTTTCCTAATATATCAAATGGGATAACAACAGCTACATAATTTGATGGATATTATAAAAGTTGAAGGAGATTATGTGTTCAAAGAAGGTCAATAGTTCTCAACTTTAATTGCACATTAGAGTCACCTGGGGAACTTTTTAAAAAATAGACTTTTCTTCCTTTCATGTCTTCTTCCTTTTTTTTTTTTTTTTTTCCTTGACGGGGTCTCCATATTGAGACCTGGAATACCTGAAATATGATTGCTTCTAGGTTTTAAAATAGATTTTCTTC
>NW_012104921.1:347930-351736 GCF_000951045.1 Mandrillus leucophaeus | reverse complement strand
TTTTTTTTTTTTTTTTTTTTTTTTTTTTTTGAGATGGAGTCTCTGTTGCCCAGGCTGGAGTGCAGTGGCACGATCTCAGCTCACTGCCACGTCCGCCTCCCGGGTTCACACCATTCTCCTGCCTAAGCCTCCCAAGTAGCTGGGACTACAGGCGCCCACCACCACACCCAGCTAAGTTTTTGTATTTTTAATAGAGACGGGGGTTTCACCGTGTTAGCCAGGATGGTCTTGATCTCCTGACCTTGTAATCCACCTGCCTTGGCCTCCCAAAGTGCTGGGATTACAGGCGTGAGCCCCCACGCCAAGCCTTCCTTTTCTTCTTTTCTTTCTTTCTTTCTTTCTTTTTTTTTTTTTTTTGACACAGAGTCTTGCTCTGTTGCCAGGCTGGAGTGCAGTGGCACGATCTCAGCACACTGCAACCTCTGCCTCCCTGGTTCAGCCTCCAGAGTAGCTGGGACTACAGGCAAATGCCAACACCCCAGCTAATTTTTATAGTTTTAGTAGAGACAGGGTTTCACCATGTTGACCAGGATGGTCTCCATCTCTTGACCTCGTGATCCACCTGCCTTGGCCTCCCAAAGTGCTGGGATTACAAATGTGAACCACTGCACCTGGCCTTTTTTTTTTTTCCAGACAAGGTCTCAATACTGAGACCAGGCTGGCCCGAAACCAACCCAAGTTCCAGGCCAGGGCTCAAACTCCTGGACTCCAGTGATCTTCTCACTTGAGACTCCCACATAGCTGCAACTACAATCACAAGCCACCTTTCCCTGCTGCTCATATATTTTTAGTGCTGAATAATATTTCACTGTATAGATGTACCACAGTTTATCTATTCACCTGCTGAAGGACATCTTTTTTTGCTTCCAGGTTTTGGCAATTATGAATAAAGCAGCTATAAGCATATATATGCAGGTTTTTGTGTGAACATTAGTCTTCAGCTCTTTTGAGTAAATACTAAGCAGTATGACTGCTGGATTGTAAAGTAGGAGTATTTTTTTTTTTTTTGAGATGGCATCTTGCACTGTCCCCCCAGCTGGAGTGCAGTGGCATGATCTCGGTTCACTGCAACCTCTGCCTCCCAGGTTCAAGCAATTCTCCTGCTTCAGCCTCCTGGAGTATTTGTAGTTTTATAAGAAACCGCCAAACTGTCTTCCAAGTGGCTCTACCATTTCACATTCTCACCATCAAGCAACGAGAGTTCTTGCTCCGTATTCTTGTCAGCATTTGGTATTGTCAGTGTTTTGGATTTTTGCCGTTGTAATAGGTGTTTAGTGATATCTCATTGTTGTTTTAATTTGTAATTCCTTAATGATATATGCCCATTGTCTCAGGCTTACTGGTTATCATCAGTCTCTAGACAAAAGGCATCAGTATTTCTTAAAGAGCTCTAGGCCACCAATGTATAGCCAAGGCTGAGAACCACTGACGTAGGTCAATATAATAATAATAACAACATATTGGCCTCAAATGATCTGCCTGCCTCGGCCTCCCAAAGTACTGAGATTATGAGTGTGAGCCACTGCACCCAGCTTGTCTCTAATAAAACTTTAAAGAAAATCTTGCCAATGCCTTCTCGAAATTCAGTTACATCATTTATATCATCCCAGTAACATTCGGAGAAGCTGGGTTAAGGGCATATAGAAAATTTTAGCCCCGGCGTACTGGCTCATGCCTGTAATCCCAGCACTTGGGGAGGCCGAGGCGGCCGGATCACTTGAGGTCAGGAGTTCAAGACCAGCCTGACCAATATGATGAAACCCCATCTCTACTAAAAATATAGAAATTAGCTGAGCATGGTGGTGTTCTCCTGTAGTCCCAGATACTCGGGAGGCTGAGGCAGGACAATTGCTTGAACCCGGGAGGTGGAGGTTGCAGTGAGCCAAGATCGCCCCACTGCACTCCAGCCTGGACAACAGAGCAAGACTCCATCTCAAAAAGTAAAAAAATAAATAAAATTTACAATTACTTTTGCAACTTTTATAACCCCAAACTTATTTCAAAATAAAAAGTTAAATAAGACAGTAAATTTAGCTTGAGATAACTAATTCTTAGTAATGCTGTCTTCTAAGAATCACTGCTTATTTTCTAAAGATTTCAAAAATGATGGTTTAAAAATAATTTTGGAATTTGGACAGTTTATTACATGATTCACTATATCTTACCATGTCCCATGGTAGTGAAGAAAAAAAAAATAGTAGTTGTCAAATTTGTGTGCTTTATGTTTCTAGTTAGTTGTTCCAAGGCTAAAAAAAACTTTCTATAATATGCTCTTTGTAAATATCCTGTCCCTTTTATCTTAAGGAAAATTATTCTTGCCAACAGATAAAAAGTGTATTACTCTGCATAAACTTTACTTGAATACATAATATTACTCTGCATAAACATACTTGGATACATAATAATTACTTTATAAGCCCAGTTAAATGAAAAATTGGGATCTAATTTGTAAAAATGTATTCAATAGAAAACTTTCAAGAACCCAGGGCCAGGCAAGATGGCTCACTCCTGTAATCCTAGCACTTTGGGAGGCTGAGGCAGAAGGGAGGATCACTTGAACCCAGGAGTTAGAGACCAGCCTGGGCAAGGTCGCAAGACCCAATCTCTTTAAGAAAAATATATTTTTATTTTTAATCTAAAGTTATTTTTTTTAAAAAGAAAACTTTCAAGAACCTAAATTCTGTAGAGAATTATATTTTCTTATTATAGATTGCAAAAAGTGCACGTTAGGGGAAAAGTTATATAATTGTATGATTTTGAAAACTGGGGCCAGGGGTGGCTCATGCCTATAATCCCAGCACTGTGGGAGGCCACCAAGGCGGGTGGATCACCTGAGGTCAGGAGTTCAAGACCAGTGTAACCAAGATAGTGAAACCCCATCTCTACTAAAAATACAAAATTACCCGGCCATGGTGGCGCATGCCTGTAATCCCAGCTACTCGGGAGGCTGAGGCAGGAGAATCGTTTGAACCAGGGAAGTGGAGGTTGCAGTGAGCCGAGATTGTGCCACTGCACTCCAGCCTGGGCGACAGAGCGAGACTCCATCTCAAAAAAAAAAAAAAAAAATTGTCCTAATTGCTTAGAAATTCATGCAAAAATATTTATAGGTAAAATGATATGGTAATTAGGATTTACTTCAAGGTCATTTGAGGGGACAGTGGGTAGAGTACAGATGAACACAATTGGTCATATACTGAGTAGATCCACTGAATACTTGTAATGGGTATATTATAGTTCACAATTATGTGAACTATTATGCTAGTGTCTACACTTTTTGTATATAATGAAATTTTGTAATTTTTTTTTAAATATGGGAGGACTAGGAGGATAAAGGAAGCAATACTGACATACAGTATTTCTAGACAATCTGAGAGAAGTATTTCTTAATTTAATAACAGTATCATTTAACCAAATTAGTATCTATGGAAAGGGAGACAGCTATACTTATATACTTAATCTTTTTAATTTTTTTATAACTAAAAATTTTAAATTACTTTTAAATAAGAGACAGAGTCTTGCTGTGTTGCCCAGGCTGGTCTCAAACACCTGGGCTCAAGCAGTCAGTCCACCTCAGCCTCTTAAAGTGCTAGGATTACAGGCATGAGCTACTGCATCCAGCTTACTGAAGCTTTTTAAAACTTAAAATAGTTTAAGTAAATGTGTTCCTATATTTACTTTGTTACATAAAAAATTAAACAGGTACTATTATTCTAGGAAAAAACAAAAGGAATGACTTTTTTTTTTTCTTTTTTTTTGAGGTGGAGTCTCGCTCTGTCACCCAGGCTGGAGTGCAGTGGCACGATCTC
>NW_012104921.1:332291-346745 GCF_000951045.1 Mandrillus leucophaeus | reverse complement strand
GTCTCTACTAAAAATACAAAAATTAGCCAGGCATGGTGGTGCGCACCTATAATCCCAGCTACTCAGGAGGCTAAGGCAGGAGAATCACTTGAACCCAGGAGGTGGAGGTTGCAGTGAGCCGAGATCTCACCATTGCCCTGGAGCCTGGGTGGCAGAGTGAGACTCCATCTCAAAAAAGAAAAAAATTAGTCCATGTAGTGGCATGCACCTGTAATCCTAGCTACTTGGGAGGCTGAGGCAGGAGTATTGCTTGAGCCTGGGAGGCAGAGGTTGCAGTGAGCCAAGATAGCACCACTGCACTCCAGCCTGGGCTACCGAGCAAGACTGTCTCGGAAAAAAAAGACTGACTTAGAGAAATGACAAATATTTTTAACTGGAATTGAAAGTTGCAGAATCATGAACACATTAAGATCTTATTTTATACAAAAAGTTAGGCCAAGCACATGGTTCAAGCCTGTAATCCCAGCACTTTGAGGGGGCAAGGCAGGTGGATCACTTGAGGTCAGGAGTTTGAGACCAGCTTGGTCAACATGGTGAAACACCGTCTCTACCAAAAGTACAAAATTAGCTGGGTGTGGTGGCAGGTGCCTGTAATCCCAGTTACTCAGGAGACTGAGGCAGGAGAATCACTTGAACCTGGGAGGTGGAGGTTGCAGCAAGCTGAAATGGTGTCACTGCACAGCAGCCTGGGTGACAGAGCGAGACTTTGTCTCAAAAAGAAGAAAAAAAAGAACATGCATCAAACTATTAAGAGATTATCTCTGAAAGGCAGATTGGAAGAAAGGTAGAGGACTTTGATTTTTTTTTTATATTCCTCTTTAGTGTTTGAATTCTTTTACAATCATTTTTGCAATAAAAACAAATTTAATGAAGCCAGGTGTGGTGGCACATGATTGTAGTTCCAGCTATTCTAGAGGCTGAGGCAGGAGGATCACTTCAGCCCAAGAGTTTAAGGTTACAGTGAGCTATGATCATGCTATGCAATCAAGCCTGGACAACAGAGTGAGACCCTATTGCTAGAAAAAAAAATAGTGTAATGCGTATAGAGTGGAAAAATTAGAACATTCACAAAAGAAAAAAGAAAAAAACAATAATCACCTACCATTTTAAGATTATTATTGTTAATATTTTGATAACATGTCTATTATCTTTTTTCTAGGCATATATATGAACATATAAAATCATATGTATAACAGACTGATCATATTGTTAAACAATATAAAGTTAAACAAGTCTTAAGCCTTTTTCTTGGACATTTTAATATCAACAAAGTCCAAAATTCATCTACCCATAACTATCCAAACTTATTTGTTATTTAACGAGTTGTTTTATCCCTTTTATCAGCTAACAAAAGAAGCCTGAGAGCTGGGCTTTTTTAGCTGAGCCAGGAAAAGTAGCTGCTTTATTTCAAGCCATGAGGATTACACTTCTATGCTCAGAGATCCCCCTGTCTGCAGTAGCAGAGTTAAAGTGGTGAGCAGTTATCCAGCAAAGCTGCTTAGGAAAAAAAAAAATCCATCTAGGTCATTCAAAACCCAAATTATCTTTTACTTCCCTGGAGGTCATTTGCCATACTTTATCTGAACACTTGTCTATAAAACCAAGCTGGATAAATTAGAATTTAATATAAACTCAGAGCCCAGGGAATAGTATTATATTTACTAGGTAAATATCAATGCCTTGATAACACCTGAAGTCTATATATATGTATTATGGGCACGTGGACGTGCTGAGGTGAAAATTCTAGAGATTAAGGCAGGGTGCTTCACGACCAAGGAAATTAGCCACCAAACTTTCAAGGAACTATCTAAACTAATTTTTCTTTGAAAATTGTCTTGAAATTTCTTTAAGTTTATATTCAATTTTCTAATAGGTACATGATATATAGATAAATACACTTTTAATAAGTGCTTTATTGAAATATAACTCACATTACATGAAGTTTATACTTTGAAAGTATACAGTCCAGGAGTTTTTAGTATATTAGCAAACTTGTGCATCAGTAACCACTATCGAATTCTAGGATATTTTCATCACCCTACCAAAAAAATATAAAAACTAGAATGGGCGCAGTGGCTCACGCCTGTAAGAGCAGCACTTTGGGAGGCCGAGGCAGGTGGATAACCTGAGGTCAGGAGTTCGAGACAAGCCTGGCTAATATGGTGAAACCCCATCTCTACTAAACATACAAAAATTAGCCGGGCATGGTGGCACATGCCTGTAATCCCAGATACTCAGGAGGCTGAGGCAGGAGGATTGCTTGAACCCAGGATGCGAAGGTTGCAGTGAGCCAAGATCACACCATTGCAGCCTGGGCGACAAGAGGGAAACTTCATCTCAAAAAAGAAAAAAAAAATTAAAAACTCATGCTCATTAGCAGTCACCCCACATTCTCCTCAACCCTCAGTTTCTATAAACCACTAATATATTTTCTGTCTTTGTAGATTTGTCTACTTAGGATATTTCATATAAATGGGATGATACAACATGACCTTTCATATCTGGCTTCTTTCATTTAGCATGTATTCAAGGTTCATCCATATTGTAGTTTAGATCAGAGCTTCCTTCCTTTTTATAGCTGAATAGTCCATTGCATTTATATACTACATTTTCTTTGTGTATTTATTAGTGGACATTTGGGTGTTTCCATTTTTTCGTTATTTTGAATAATACTGGTAAAAACATTCAAGTATAAGTTTCTGGGTAGATATTTATGTTTTCAATTATTGTTGATACATACATAGGAGGGAAATTACTGAGCCATATAGTAATTCTATATTTAGCTTTTTGAGGAATTATCAAATGTTTTCCAAAGTAGCTGTACCATTTTACATTCCCACCAGCAGTTTATAAGTGTTCTAATTTCTCCATATACTCACCAACACTTGTTATTATCCGACTTTTTAATTATAGCCATCCTAGTATGTATGAAGTAGCATCTTTTTGTGATTTTAATTTGCATTTCTCTAAGGACTAATCATTGTTGAGCATCTTTTATGTGCTTATTTGGCTATTCATATATCATCTTTAGAGAAATGTCTGTTCAAACTTCAAACCCTTTATTTTTAAATTAACTTGTTGGGTTTCTTTTCTTTTTTTTAAGCACGGTCTCACTCTGTCACCCAGGTTGGAGTGCAGTGGTACAATCATAGCTCACTGCAGCCTCTAACTCCTGGCCCAAGCAATCTTCCCTCCTCAGCCTCCTGAGTAGCTGGGACTATAGGCATGCGCCACCATGCTCAGCTAATATTTGTCTTTTCATTGTTGAGTTGTAATTATTCTTTATATATTGTATCCTGGATACATGTCTCTTGTGAGATAAACAATTTGCAAATGAAAAAATGGATTTTCTCCATTTTGTGAGTTGCGCTTTTAATTTCTTTTTTCTTTTTTTCTTTTCTTTTTTTTTTTTGAGACACAGTTTTGCTCTTGTTGCCCAGGCTGGAGTGAAATGGTGTGATCTCAGCTCTCCGCAACCTCAGCCTCCCAGGTTCAAGTGATTCTCCTGCCTCAGCCTCCCGAGTAGCTGGGATTACAGGCAAGCGCCACCACACCCAGCTAATTTTGTATTTTTAGTAGAGACCAGGTTTCTCCATGTTGTTCAGGCTGATCTTGAACTCCCAACCTCAGGTGATCTGCCCACCTTAGCCTCCCAAAGTGCTGGGATTACAGGCGTGAGCCACCGTGCCTGGCTGCCCTTTTAATTTCTTCATAGTGTCCTTTGAAGCACAAAAGTTTTTAACTTAGAAGTTTAATTTTTTATTAAATTGAAGCTTTATTAAAGTTTTATTTTTTATTTTGTCACATGTGTTTTTGGAATCTAAGGAGCCACTGCCTCATCCAAGAGCATGGAAATTTACATCTGTGTTTTCTGCCAAGTGTGGTGGCTCACACCTGTAATCCTAGCACTTTGGGAGTCTGAGGCAGGTAGATCACCTGAGGCCAGGAGTTTGAGACCAGCCTGGCCAACATGGTAAAACCCCATCTCTACTAAAAATAGAAAAATTAGTCGGGCATAGTGGCACGTGCCTCAGATTTTCTAATTTATAAACATAGAATGTGTTCCCATTTATTTAGTCCACCCGCCTCGGCCTCTCAAAGTGCTGGGGTTACAGGCTTAAGCCACCACACCCAGCCCTGGATATACATTTTTAACAGACAGGACCACCATCATTTAAAGTATGTAACTCAGCTGGGCACAGTGGCTCACACCTGTAATCCCAGCACTTTAGGAGGCCGAGGTGGGCAGATCACTTGAGTTCAGGAGTTCAAGACCAGCCTGGCCAACATGGTGAATCCCCACCTCTACTAAAAATACAAAAATTAGATGGGTGTGGTAGCACAAGCCTGTAGTCCCAGCTACTCGGGAGGCTAAGGCAGGAGAATCACTTAAACCTGGGAGGCGGAGGTTGCAGTGAGCCAAGATGGTGCCACTGCACTCCAGCCTGGGTGACAGAGCGAGACTCCATCTCAATCAATCAATCAATAGCATGTAACTCAATGACATATACAGTCTATTTTAGCCATTTTCCCTGGTCCCATTTAAAAAAAAAAAAAAACAACCACCTGGTAAAATGAGGTTGAAAAAGATTTCTGTATACCTAGGGGCCAAAGGTGAAATTCTTCGTGATAAACATTTAAGGATTGAATATTAGCAGGGATATCAGTTACACTTAGAACACTAAGGTAGTTGTTGGTGATTCATTATAGGTGAGTTTTGGCCTTTTGCTCCTGTCCAAGTTGGAAACACCTTCCACGCTCAGGTTTTGTTGGTTGATAAGGTTTTGACCACAGTAATTCCTGAATATTAATGAAAGAGAAAGTCATAGTAGTAAATGACCTGGTTAATATGTACTGGTATGATTCAAACTTACTATACAAAGATACTCATTCTAAGGAACTTACTTTGTCCTTCTCAGTCTTGAGGAAAGTTCGCTGTATTGAATGTTCTGCAATCTCACTAACCATTGCATAATTTTCCATACAATATCCTACTTTATCAGTGGGTGGTTAGCCTTTGCCTTACTCTCTTCCAGCTTTTTAAAAATACATTATTTGTAGCCAAATAAAAATGAAATCTGTTTTATTCTTCTTTCACACTCAAAAGAAGCTTTTGATATTCTTGGAGTTTTTGTTTTGTTTAGCAAAAGCAACCTATGTCCTTTCATTAATCGTCTGTAATCTTATTAGCAAACAAAATTTGCAGGTGGCTTTTATGTTACTGTTACTATCACACTGTGTACAGAGGGGACATGGAAGACTCTAAAAATAACTAATCTAACCTCAGTAAATGTACTAAACTATATGGACTGAATATTCTTACAGGCTTAAAGCCTGAGTAAGATAGTATTCATTCCTAGAACAAATGATAATTGAAATCTTTATTCTCTTTTCTTTTAGGGTTCCCCACTTCCTCTTTCCCCCTAATCTGGGCGTAGCTACAGGGTTTTGTGTGTATGTGTATGTGTGTGTGTGTTTAAGAAATGGCTTGTAGTCTCAAGAAACAAAGCACACAACCTTCTTTGCATAGTGATTTCTTCTATCATATACATTCTATATTGTCACATTGATGAAATTACAACAGAATTTGTAATAATAGAGCAATGGCTGTTTTCCATTTGACCTATTTTAGTCACTAAAAAAAATGTGCTGCCTCTGTCAAAGATTTACTTATATATTACCAATGGATTAATAGAAATGTATTGAATGTTGATTAATTTGTTGTTCTAGTTCTTTAATTCTAATATTAAGTTTATTTGAAGCTACAACCCGTAAGTGTCCAGCTTTTCATTTCTTTCATAAATAAAGCTGGAAGTGATTATAAGTTCATATCTTCGTTGATGCTTCCTTATAGATTCTGTCTCCCCACCCCTCTGCTCCTCCCCAGTGTTACACAACACTACGGAGCCAGGAACACAATGTCAACTGTCAACGTCTTTCTAAAGGCAGTAGGTGATATTTACACACGTAAGCTGCTGGCACTAACAAGGTGACTGGAGTCAAATGTAAACCACGGGTTTATCATTCCCAGTCAAATATATTGTGCAATGGGGTAGCAATGGGCACTGTGTGAAAGGTTGCCTAACAAGCCGCCCCAGCCTTAGGATTAGTCAGCTCCTTGCTGTGAGATGTATGTGAGCAAGATACTGGAGGTCTCTGGTGATAGAAAGGCACACTGGCCAATGGCAAAAACCAAAAGGAGGGGAGCTCAATTTTTGGCAAACAATTTGAATCTTAGCAAAAGACCTTTGTTCTCTGAGGTGCAGAGGCTGAGAGGTTACTGAGAAACATCCAAGGAAAGGATGTTTTGTGTGAAAACTTCCCCTCCTATACAAAACTTTATAAACTGTTATGATTTCTGGCCATCTAAATTTACAGTGAAACCAAAACATGTTTCTGGGGAAATCTTTTTTTTCTTTTTGTAATAAAAGTTGTAATTATTATTAATTATTATTATTGTTATTTTTAAGACAGAGTCTCGCTCTGTCACCCAGGCTGGAGTGCAGTGGCACAATCTCAGCTCACTGCAACCTCCACCTCCTGGGTTCTAGCAATTCTACTGTCTCAGCCTCCTGAGTAGCTGGGATTACAGGCTCATGCCACCACACCCGGCTAAGTTTTTGTATTTTTAGTAGAGACGGGGTTTCACCATGTTGGCAGGCTGGTCTCGAACTCCTGACCTCAAGTGGTCTACCCACCTTGGCCTCTCAAAGTGCTGGGAATACAGGCGTGAACAACCATGTCTGGCTCAAAAGTTATTAAAGTTATTAAATACAAAAGTTATTAAAAACAACATAAACACACTATAGGAAATTAGAAAAACAAGGCAAGGAGAAAAACACTCATAATCCCTTTTGCTAAAACCCAGCTATATCACAATGGCATACGTTCTTATTATTTGAACTATTTTCCATGGTTGTAATCACATGGTTATTTTTGTCATGTGATCATTTTTGGTAACTTGTAAGTTTCTTTCTTTCTATAATGCTACCTAACAATATTTTAAATAACTGAATAATATTCCATTCATCATATGGTTGAACTAACACTCACTTTATTCCAACAAATAGGCTATTTCCATTTTATGTTGTTTTTATAAATAATACTGACATAAACAAAACTTGAAATACAGCTTGTCTTAAGAAAAATTTTTTTAATTTAAGGTGATTTATATTAAGTATAAAGCTTGCATAAAGCATATAAGAAAAGCTTAAAGAAAAATAATAAAATGGTGAAACCCATCTCTACTATAAATACAGAAATTAGCCAGGCATTGTGGCACACACTTGTAGTCCCAGCTACTAGGAAGGCTGAAGCACGACAATGGCTTGAACCTGGGAGGCGGAGGTTGCAGTGAGCTGAGGTTGCGCCACTGCACTCCAGCCTGGGCAACAGAGTGAGTCTCCATCTCAAAAAAAAAAGAAAAAAAAAGAAGAAAGAAAGAAAAATAATAAAATGGTCCAGGTGCAGTGGCTCATGCCTGTAATCCCAGCACTTCGGGAGGCTGAGACAGGATTGCTGGAGCCTCAAGACCGGCCTGGGCAAAATAGTGAGACCTCATCTCTACAAAAAATTTTAAAAATTAGCTGAGTATGGTGGCATGCACCTATAGTCCCAGCTACTCAGGAGGCTGACGTGGGAGTATTACTTGAGCCTGGGAAGTCGAGGCTGCAGTGAGCTGTGATCAATGCCACTGCACTCCAGCAGTGACTGCACTGCACTCTTGGGTGACAGAGCAAGACTGTCTCAACAAAATAAATAAATAAATAAAATCACAAGGAGAAAAAATAAGAAATAGATAAATAAAATGAACAGCTGAGTACCCACTTTCAACTTGAAATACAACACATTGCTTGTAATTTAGAAATCCCCCATGTGCTTCTCTTTGGTTGCAGCCAGCTCTCTTCCCTCACAGAAATAATCACTAGCCTAAATATTTTGTTTATTGCATTTTTCCGTGTTTTAAATTTTTTCTAAGGATAGATTCTTCCTAGGAAAAAAAACATTTTTCTTTTGAGACAAGGTCTCACTTTGTCGCCCAGGCTGGAGTGCAGTGGTGCGATCATGTCTCATAGCAGCCTCCCAGGTACAAGCAATCATCCCACCTCGTTGTCTTAAGTAGCTGGGACCATAGACATGAACCACTATGCCTGAATAATTTTTTGATTATTTTGTAGAAATGGAGTCCTGCTGTGTTGCCCAGGCTGATCTTGAGATCCTGGGCTCAAGCCGTCCTCCCACCTCGGCCTCCCAAAGTGGCCAGGAGCCGCTACACCTGGCCCTTTCTGGGAAAATTTAATAATTAAGGTGAGTTGTGGGTTTATCAAGGCTAGTTTCTGATGTTCAGCTTATGTTTCTACTCCAGAAATTATCAGGCTTGACACACCCAACTGGGCAGGACTCGCCCACCGACCAGAGAAACATTTGCTTAGTGAGGAGGTGTACTCTGATGGCTTTCTGCAGCATGATGGTATTAGAGATTAGGCAAGAGAATCTTTACCCTGAAGAGGGATGACTCTAGTTTACCTATGTAAGGGTTACCTTCCCACTTTGTAGTCCTCCCTCCTTCTCCCCAGTTATTTGGTTTTCGGTTTGTTGTTTTTATGTTCTTGTTGTTTTAATCACTTGTTCATTTAAAAATGGGCAACTGGCCAGGTGTGGTGGATCACGCCTGTAATCCCAGCACTTTGGGAGGCCAAGGCGGGTGGATCACCTGAGCTCAGGAATTCAATACCAGCCTGACCAATATGATGAAACCCCATCTCTACTAAAAATACAAAAATTAGCTGGGCCTGGTGGCATGCACCTGTAATCCCAGCTACTCTCGAGGCAGAGACAAGATAATTGGTTGAACCCAGGAAGCGGAGGTTGCAGTGAGTCGAGATCGTGCCACTGCACTCCAGCCTGGGTGACAGAATGAGACTCTGTCTCCAAAAATATATATATATATATGTGTGTGTGTGTGTGTGTGTGTGTGTGTGTGTGTGTATAAAATTAAAATAAAAACGGGCAATTCTCTTTACTGAGCATATTGATGTCTGTCTCTGGAACAAATGTCAACATAATCGTTTTCATCTTTACCTAACCCCAAGGAATCAGATTGACCAGATTGATTTGTTTGGTTTTGAAAATGGAGAAACTAAAACAGTTTAAAAATAATTGGCCAATAATAGAACCAGTAAGGATGGTTGGCTTTCAGGTCACTAGTAGAACCACCTCACTAGGGTTTCTGACCACCTGCATCAGAATCACTTCTGATGTTTCCAAAACTCAGAGATTCCTGGACCCCACTTGAGATCTACCAAATCAAATCCTCTGGATGTGAGGCCCAGGAATATGCAGTTTAATAAGCAGCCCAGATAAGTCTTCAGTATCCCAAACTTGGGAAGCATTGTGCTAAAGCAGGAACAGCAACCTAAGAGAAGTGATTCAGCAAATATTCCTGTGTTCTCTAGTGTGTTTGTATTTAGGTAGCTTTGAAGTGTGGGGTGGACATCCACTTCCTGATCCTGTGTATGGGACCCACTGTGATGTGTATTGCTGGAAGACAATGGAAAGACCAAGTTCTTTACTTCACTACTACTTTAAAATGGTAATACTTGAGGAAGAAGTCACACTTCAAGTGGGGTCTAGGGACCACCTCAATTGTCTGTATTAAATTAGCAGTAAATTTTCACTGACTATTGACTAAAAGCAAAAATGAGATATGTAATGGGTGCAGGTCAAGGCATTTTGCCTGAAGCACACTAGGGTTCGGTTATGGTTTGTGCCAAAAGCATAGACTGTTTTCTTCTCAGTTTTGAGTAGTGCCCTTGTCTGTGACCTTCATACTCAAAATTGTTTTGCATGCAACCATTGGCCCGCATAGCACAGACTTTACAATAATTATCTTTGAAGCAGCAATCTCACCAAGCCTAGAGGTATTCATAAAGAATAAAATAGGGAGAAATGATTGGTTGAAAAGGAAAGCTGAAAGATGAGGATTGGAGAAACAATAAAAAGGTAGAAATAGAAAGCCAAGTGGAGTCACAAAAGATATAGCCCGAGTAGTCTGGGAGATACTGCCCTTATTCAAATTCACCCTCGATTAATGTCACTTGGGAGATTGCTAAGCAAAACAACTCTTCTGAAAATGAACCTGAGATCCGGATTGCTGAGCGCCTGCTGTCTGGAAGAGTGAAGGAATTCCCTCTAGGTGAAATCAATTGCTCTGTGAAAACAATCGTTACTAAAATAGTATTGCTGTCCAGGCGCGGTGGCTCACGCCTGTAATCCCAACCCTTTGGGAGGCCGAGGTGGGTGGATCACCTGACATCGTCAGGAGTTCGAGACCAGCCTGACCAACATGGTGAAACCCCATCTGTACTAAAAATACAATTAGCTGGGCGTAATGGCAGGCGCCTGTAATCCCAGCTACTCGGGAGGCTGAGGCAGGAGAATCGCTTGAACCCAGGAGATGGAGGTTGCAGTGAGCCGAGATAGTACCACTACACTCCAGCAAGAGTGACAGGGCAAGACTCCCTCTCAAAAAAAAAAAAAGTAGTATTGCTGAGGCTACATGATATTTGACAGAGTTTTTCTGACTTCTCTCATCTCCTTTTTCTACCCAGCTGTCAGAAATGTGCAATGTTTAAGAACCAAGCAGTGACAATTCAAAATATTATACATTTCAATAATTAATGTTTATATCCTCTTACAATTTGAACATAATATTTAACCCAGAGAAAATGAAGTGAGGTTGAAGTAATTGGCAAAATGTCAAAATAGTTGCAAATACAATTGAACTAGGATTGCAAGTACAATTGAACGTTCAATCATTCAATGTAGCAATAAGAATAATAGTGAGGGTCAGGCATGGTGGCTCACACCTGTAATCCCAACATTTTGGGAGGCTGAGGTGGGCAGATCACCTGAGATTGGGAGTTCGAGACCAGCCTAACCAACATGGAGAAACACCGTCTCTACTAAAAATACAAAATTAGCTGGGTGTGGTGGTACGTGCCTGTAATCCCAGCTACTTAGGAGGCTGAGGCAGGAGAATAGCTTGAACCCCGGAAGCGGAGGTTATGGTGAGCCGAGATCATGCCACTGCACTCCAACTTGGGCAACAAGAGCAAAACTCTGTCTCAAAAAAATTAAAAAAAAAAAAGAAGAATAGTAACCATATGAATAAGGAGGAAGAACCGTATGAATAAGGAGGAATAAACAATCTGTATCTTGGCATTTTATGGAGGCTGTGAAATAACATTTTAAATCAAAATTGCATATTCAAGATTTTTTTAGGCTGGATACAGTGACTCACATCTGTAATCCCAGCACTTTGGGAGGCCAAAGCAGAAGGATCCCTAGAGGCCAGGAGTTCAAGACCAGGACCAGCCCAGGCAACATGGGGAAACCCTGTCTTTACAAAAAAAAAAAAAAAAAAGTTAGCCAGGCTTGGTGGCATGCTTCTGTGGTTCCAGCTACTTGGGAGCCTGAGACAGAAAGACTCTTTGAGCCTGGGGGGGTCAAGGCTGCTAGTGAGCCATAATGGTGCCACTGCACTCCAGCCTAAGTGACAGAGCAAAACAGATCCTGTCTCAAAAAACAAAAAAAGAAAGAAAGAAAAAAGAAAATTACATCAGCATTGTATGACTACAATGAAATGGAAACTTTTGCATATTATTTATGGGAATGCACTCTTTGGTGAGCAACTTGTATCAAAATACTAATATATTTACCTTTGATTTAATCATCTATCTACTGACACTTATTCTAATGAAAAATTGGGGACATGAACAAAGGTATACAGGAGTGCTCATGACAGCTTTTCATACAATACTGAAAAATTGAAATAACCAAAATTAAGATGATGATTAAATATAGTATGTATATTCATAGGGTAGTATACTGAATAACTGTCAAAAATCATGGTTTGCTTACAAAATGTTAAAAGTGGGTAAACAGCTGGGTACATTGGCTCACACCTGCAATCCCAGCACTTTGGGAGGCCAAGATGGGAGGATTGCTTGAGGCCAGGAGTTTGAGACCAGCCTAGGCAACATTGCAAAACCTCATCTCTACAAAAAATGCAAAAACTAGCCTGGCATAGTGGCTTATGCCTGTAGTTCCAGCTACTTGGAAGGCTGAGGTGGAAGCATTTCTTGAACCCAGGGAGGCAGAGGTTGCAGCGTGCCACTGCACTCCAGCCTGGTGACAGAGGGAGACCCTGTCTCAAATAATAATAATAAATATAAATAAAAGTAGGAAAAGCACATTAAAATAGTAAGTAAATCTAAATTTTGAAAAGTATTTAGATATCCATAGAAAAAATTTGGAAGAATATACACTAAAATGTTAGTGTTTTCTTGAGGTGGCGAAATTATGGGTTATTTTTATTTTATGTTTTTCTAAATTTCCTACAATAAACACATATAACTTTTTTTTTTCTTTTTTCTGAGACAGAGTCTTGCCCTGTCACCCAGGCTGGAGTGCAATGGCACGATCTCAGCTCACTGCAACCTCTGCCTCCCGGTTTCAAGCTGTTTTCCTGCCTCAGCCTCCTGTTCTCCTGCCTCAGCCTCCTGGCTAGGATTACAGACACCCGCCACCACACTCTGCTAATTTTTTGTATCTTTAGTAGAGACAGGCTTTCACCATGTTGGCCAGGCTGGTCTCAAACTCCTGACCTCGTGATCCACCCGCCTTGGCCTCCCAAAGTGCTGGGATTATAGGCATGAGCCACCGTGCCCGGCCAACATGTATAACTTTTTGGATCATAAGCAAAAAATTTTAAGTTAGGCCAGGTGAGGTGGCTCACAACTGTAATCCCAGCACTTTGGGAGGCTGAGGTGGGCGGATCACCTGAGGTCAGGAGTTCGAGACCAACCTGGCCAGTATGGTGAAACCCTGTCTCTAGTAAAAATACAAAAATTAGTTGGGCATGGTAGTGCGCGCCTGTAGTCCCAGCTACTTGGGAGACTGAGGCAGGAGAGAATTGTTTGAACCCAGGAGGCTGAGGTTGCAGTGAGCCGAGATCGCTCCACTGTACTCCAACCTGGGGGACAAGAGTGAGACTTCATCTCAAAAAAAAAAAAAAGAAAGAAAGGAATAAAAGAATGGCTACTCCATAGGCAGAGCAGCCCCAAGGGCTGCTGGTTGCCCATTTTTATGATTATTTCTTGATGATATGATAAACAAGCGGCGGATTATTCATGCCTCCCCTTTTTAGACTTCCATACAGGGTGACTTCCTGATGTTGCCATGGCATTTGTAAACTGTCATGGAGCTGACGGGAGTGTATCAGTGAGGACGACCGGTGGTCACTCTTGTGGCCACAATTATTGCGAGTTTTAGATGGCTTCTTTACTGCAACCTGTTTTATCAGCAAGGTCTTTATGACCTGTATTTTGTGCCAACATCCTATCTCATCCTGTGACTTAGAATGCCTTAACCATCTGGGAATGCAGTCCAGTAGGTTGCAGCCTCATTTTACCCAGCTTCTATTCAAGATGGAGTTGCTCTGGTTCAAACACCTTTGACAATGTGACCAGGATGCATTAGACTTAGTAAATAAGATTTATGGGAGGCCATTGACTTGGACTGAGCTCCTGCACTAGATCCAACAGAGAAAACCAAAATGGAGTTACTCATACTAAAGTACCACATTACCAAACTGAAATGATCTTGTTGATATGACTTCCTTAGAAATCAGGAAGGAGCGAGATAATAGCCAAATCCCCAAACAGGCCAGTTTCAGCCTGCATGGTTAGGAAGTCCCCTCTGTTTTAACCCCTACAAAGAAAGTAACCTGAAGTAAACCTCATGTTAACCAATCCACTTTTTATATTATACTGTTTCTTTGTTACTGTTCAAGCTACTTTATAAAAACCGACTATCCTGACATGGCCAGCATAGCACTCCTCTATTTTTAGATGAAATGCTGTCTGATTCATGAATAAAAGTCAGTTAGATAATTTTAAATTTATTGAAATTTTGTCTTTTGACAGATTCAGTAATAAAGAAATAGAAGAAATATAGGAGGGCTTTTGGTGTCTTGAGTTTCACTGTGATTAAATATATTGTAATACATGTTCATTGGATACGTAGATGCCAGTCTATAACCGAGTTTTCTCTGGTGTTTAGGGAAAATGTCTGAGTAAGCTTCACAACTGTCTTTTTTCTTTTCTTTTTTTTTTTTTTGGTGTTACTATGTCTCTTATGAAATAATGGTAATAATAAGTGTATGTCTAATTTTTAAAGTTCTTATTTGTCAAAATTAAAAATTGGCAACCCTGTTTTATCCTACCACCTCCAATTTTTCTTTTTAATTTTTTTAGATGGAGTCTTGCTCTGTCGCCCAGGCTGGAGTGCAATGGCATGATCTCGGCTCACTACAACCTCCGCCTCCTGGGTTCAAACGATTCTCCTGCCTCAGCCTCCTGAGTAGCTGGGATTACAGCCATGTGCCACCAC
>NW_012104921.1:323973-332241 GCF_000951045.1 Mandrillus leucophaeus | reverse complement strand
GATGGCTTCTTTACTGCAACCTGTTTTATCAGCAAGGTCTTTATGACCTGTATTTTGTGCCAACATCCTATCTCATCCTGTGACTTAGAATGCCTTAACCATCTGGGAATGCAGTCCAGTAGTTTGCAGCCTCATTTTACCCAGCTTCTATTCAAGATGGAGTTGCTCTGGTTCAAACACCTTTGACAATGTGACCAGGATGCATTAGACTTAGTAAATAAGATTTATGGGAGGCCATTGACTTGGACTGAGCTCCTGCACTAGATCCAACAGAGAAAACCAAAATGGAGTTACTCATACTAAAGTACCACATTACCAAACTGAAATGATCTTGTTGATATGACTTCCTTAGAAATCAGGAAGGAGCGAGATAATAGCCAAATCCCCAAACAGGCCAGTTTCAGCCTGCATGGTTAGGAAGTCCCCTCTGTTTTAACCCCTACAAAGAAAGTAACCTGAAGTAAACCTCATGTTAACCAATCCACTTTTTATATTATACTGTTTCTTTGTTACTGTTCAAGCTACTTTATAAAAACCGACTATCCTGACATGGCCAGCATAGCACTCCTCTATTTTTAGATGAAATGCTGTCTGATTCATGAATAAAAGTCAGTTAGATAATTTTAAATTTATTGAAATTTTGTCTTTTGACAGATTCAGTAATAAAGAAATAGAAGAAATATAGGAGGGCTTTTGGTGTCTTGAGTTTCACTGTGATTAAATATATTGTAATACATGTTCATTGGATACGTAGATGCCAGTCTATAACCGAGTTTTCTCTGGTGTTTAGGGAAAATGTCTGAGTAAGCTTCACAACTGTCTTTTTTCTTTTCTTTTTTTTTTTTTTGGTGTTACTATGTCTCTTATGAAATAATGGTAATAATAAGTGTATGTCTAATTTTTAAAGTTCTTATTTGTCAAAATTAAAAATCGGCAACCCTGTTTTATCCTACCACCTCCAATTTTTCTTTTTAATTTTTTTAGATGGAGTCTTGCTCTGTCGCCCAGGCTGGAGTGCAATGGCATGATCTCGGCTCACTACAACCTCCGCCTCCTGGGTTCAAACGATTCTCCTGCCTCAGCCTCCTGAGTAGCTGGGATTACAGCCATGTGCCACCACGCCTGGCTAATTTTGTGTTTTTAGTAGAGACGGGGTTTCACCGTGTTAGCCAGGATGGTCTCGATGTCCTGACCTTGTGATCCACCCGCCTCGACCTCCCAAAGTGCAGGGATTACAGGTGTGAGCCACCTCACCTGCCCCAGATCAGTATTAAATAGTTAGTGTCTCATAAAAAATTCTTACATATATGTTTATCATCATTTCTAATTTGTCTATGTAGATTTTTATGTAGATTTCTAGCCCTGGCTTCAAGTACTGACCCTGCCACTTAAAATCTGTGTGATCTTTGGCAAATCAATTAATTTATCTGAGCCTATTTCCTTATCTATAGAGCAGGAGTAATTAGATTGACGTAATTTATCTCACAGGGTAGTTGTAAATGTAAGATGAGAAAGTATAGATAGAAACTATCTGTAAATTGTAAAATGCAATATGAATGTGTTATCATTAAAAGTGTAGACAAAAACTATTAAATCATTGTTTATAATCATTATACTTATTAAAATGCAAATGAAGTCTTAAACTATCTCTACCTCTTTGAGCTTCGTGGTTAAAATTAGGTAATAACTGGCCGGCGTGTTGTCTCACGCCTCTAATCCCAGCACTTTGAGAGGCTGATGCGGGAAGATCACGAGGTCAGGAGTTTGAGACCAGCCTGACCAACATAGTGAAACCCGGACTGTACTAAAAATACAAAAAAATTAGTCAGGCTTGGTGGTGCACACCTATAATCCCAGCTACTCAGGAAGCTGAGGCAGGAGAATTGCTTGAACCCTGGAGGCGGAGGTTGCAGTGAGCTGAGATCGTGCCACCTCTCTCCAGCCTGAGTGACAGAGTGAGACTCTGTCTCAAAAAAATTTTTTTTAAATAAAAAAAATTAGTTAATAACCTTCTGGGACTAATGACCACCTCAACCGATTTGGAAAATAATGTAATCGTATGCAGAAAATCGTCTTTTAAAGTATTCTGCATCACACACATTCAAGCAAACCTTGAGAAATTGCCCTTTTTAATACGTCAAAATGGTAGGAATCATCAATTCCAGATGATTCAATTAATACTAATGTTAGTGGCAGAGGATCCCTAGGGGGACTGCAGCAACCTCAGTCCTTGCCTACTTGGAAGGAAGAATTCGACCAAGGGGCATAAGGCAGAGGAAAAGACTGAGGCAAGTTTTAGATCAGAAGTGAAAGTTTATGAAAAAGCGCTAAGCAGAAAGGAAAGGAAGTATACTTGAAAGAGGGCCAAGTGAGTGACTTGAGAGATAAGTACCCTGTTTGGCTTTTGACTTGGGGTTCTTATACATTGGCATGCCTCTGGTTGCTTCTGGTCTCTTCTCCCTGGTTCTTCCCGTGGGGTGGGCTGTCCACATGTGCAGTGGCCTGCCGGCACTTGGGAGGGGCTGCACGCGCAGTGTGTTTACTGAAGTTGTGCACATGCTCATTTTAGGCATTTTTCCTTTACCAATAGAGTGTTTAAACTCTGCCATTTTGCCTCTTAGTGTGCATGCTTGAACCCACTTGCCCAGCTCTTGAGATCTTATCAGCAAGCTGCTGATCACCAGTTTTAAGTTTGTCTATTGGGAGACTGCCTTTCCTTGGTGCTGGCTGCAACCAATTATCATTTTAGAGAGACAATTTAACAACTGCCTGACCATCACCTGATGGTCACCTGGTGGGAGTTGAGGGGGCCTCTCTCCTGCCCTACTTATGTCTGACTAGCTACCTACTGTAACACTAATGCATCAATCTATACAGGTGTTGGGGCTTAGAAACCAAGAACCCCAAAACATGGCATTGTGACATGCTGAACTGAAGAAGCCTCAAGGTGTCTCTGACCTCCTTGCCCCTCCCCACCATCTCTCCCAAGGAAGCTGAAGTTTCTTTATCTGCCTAAGATCCGGATGCACCAAAGAGAACAATTGTTTTTACTTCCTCTCCCTGTAAGACCAAGAATTTAACCATACCTGAACAGACCCTTTTACTGTCAAAGAGAACTATTTACAAGTAAATCTCTATTTCCAGATCCATTGATTCTCCCTATTAATCCCCTCAATAGAATCCACTCCCCATCTCATAACCTGTTTGGCCAGGACCCAAGCCCCATTCCTTTTTTTTTTTTTTTTTTTTTGAGACAGAGTCTCACTCTGTCACCCAGGCTGGAGTGCAGTGGCACGATATCAGCTCACTGAAACCTCCATCTCCCGGGTTCAAGCGATTCTCCTGCCTCAGCCTCCTGCGTAGCTGGGACTACAGGCTCGTGCCACCACACCCAGCGAATTTTTTATTTTTAGTAGAGACGGGGTTTCACCATGTTGAGCAGGCTTGTCTCAAACTCCTGACCTCAGGTGATCCACCCGCCTTGGCCTCCCAAAGTGTTGGGATTACAGGTGTGAGCCACTGTGCCCGACCCAATCCCCCTTTCTTTTTGTAACCTTAAGATGGTATATAAACTCCTCATTAGGGGGGTAGTGTCTGCATTCTGAAAGCTTCCATGTATACACATTGATTACATGTACATACCTTTTCTCCTATTAATCAGTCTGCCTCATGTCAGTGATTTTTCAGTGAATCTTTAGGGGCCAACACACTGGCAAAATCCAAAAAGGATTCACGACCCACTAGAAATCTTAGGGGCTTCTTGTCAAGATCTCAAGAGTCCCTCCATCTCTACATGGCATTCAAATTTCTAGGAGCTACGTGACTATTGCCTTTCTTATCCTACAAATTAAAGAACTAAGATACAAATTTGCATTTCTAGCACATAGTCAAGGCAGCACAGGACTCATTTTGATTATATCTAGGACCTGTTAAGGACCTCCTAGCATAAATGGTTGGGCAGTAGAAGTTTGTGTTCTGCTGGTTCTTCAAACTTATTATCATATATCCAACTGGTTCTTTCTCCAGACCTTTCTCAAACAAGACTCTAAACCTGAAACTCAGCTCCCTCTTCTTTTCCACTTTCCATCTTTAATTCAATCCATTCCACCTCCCCAGTGTCTCTCCCGTTCATTCGTTCTCTCATTTCCTAGTTCAGATCCTTTCAAGTCAGCTTGAACAATTGCAAACTTCACACTGGTCTGTCTCCAGGTTTGATTTAGCTTTCTACTTGCCAACTGAAGAATGATGAGGTTCATATATTTGGAGAGGAGAGCTTTATTTCTTATAAAGCGTTTCAGCCTGCAGAGGGGCCATTTTGACTGGCTGAGAACTGTAGCCTCTGGGCAGAAGCCAGAAACAGGCACTTCAAGGGAGGGGCAGAGGGAACAGAAATTTACACGGAGCAGGGTGGCCAAATATACATATTCAATAAGCTACAAGAAGAGTCATGAATATTTATAAAAGGAGAAACGTGCATATGCAACTGGGCCTCATGTACAAAAAAGGGCAGTATTAGCATAACTTGAGGGCAGAGTTTTCATCCCTCTGCCCTCAAAAGGTGAAGCAGAGGACAGGAAAAACCCACTCTGTGCATCCTCTGTAGAGTGGCGAGAACCACTGTATGGTCTGGTCTCTTTTCAGGAAGGAATGCTGGTCTAATGTGTGTTGTGTCAATCCCCAAAAACGAGGGACGGCAATCGTGTGGTTGATTGAGATCAGGAGTTGAGTCTTTTGAAAGGGCTAATTTCTGTTTAGCCCTTAGGAGAGAAAGCCTAATGGTAATTAGCAAGGGGTTGAGGGGCAGTTATAACCAGGCAGGCCCTACTGTTATAGGACAGGGATCCGGATCCAGATCCCAAGAGAGGGTTCTTGGATCTCATACAAGAAAGAATTCAGAGTCTGCAGTGCAAAGTGAAAGCAAGTTTAATAAGGAAGTAAAAGAATAAAAGAATGTCTACTCCATAGGCAGAGAAGCCCCAAGGGCTGAACTTTTTAATGGTTATTTCTTGATGATATGCTAAACAAGTGGTGGATTATTCATGCCTCCCCTTTTTAGACCATATAAGGCAACTTCCTGGTGTTGCTATGGCATTTGTAAACTGTCATGGAGCTGTGGGAGTGTCATAGTGAGGACGACCAGAAGTCACTCTCGTGGTCATTTTGGTTTCGGTGGGTTTGGGCAGGCTCCTTTACTGCAACTTGTTTTATCAGCAAGGTCTTTATGATCTGTAGTTTGTGCTGACCTCGTATCTCATCCTGTGACTTAGAATGCTTTAGCCATCTATGAATGCAGCCCAGTAGGTTTCAGCCTCATTTTACCCAGCCCCTATTTAAGATGGAGTTGCTCTGGTTCACACGCCTCTGACACTACCTCCCATCTGTTTTGGCCGGCACTCACTTCCAAGGTTTCTCTGAGGTCCCGTTGGCCAAAAGGAAGTCCGTTCAGTCAGTTGGGGGCTTAGAATTTTGTTTTTCAACTTTATTTTATTTATATTTATTTATTTATTTATTTATTATCTTGGCTCACTGCAACCTCTGCCTCCCAGGTTCAAGTGATTCTCCTGCCTCAGCCTCCCCAGTAGCTGGGATCACAGGCATGCACCACCATACCCAGCTAATTTTATTTTGTATTTTTAGCAGAGATGGGGTTTCACTGTGTTGGCCAGGCTGGTCTCGAACTCCTGACCTGAGGTGATCCGCCTGCCTTGGCCTCCCAAAGTGTTGGGATACAGGCATGAGCCACCACGCCTGGCCCTCAACTTTATTTTAGATTCAGGGGGTACATGTGAAGGCTTGTTACCTGGGCATATAGCGTGATGCTGAGGTTTGGGATACAAATGATCCAACCACCCATGTCTGAGCATAGCATCTAATAGTTTTTCAACCCTTGCCTTCCCTCTACCTTCCCCCTCTGGTAGTCCCCACTTTCTATTGTTGCCATTTTTATGTCCCTGAGTACCCAATGTTTAGCTCCCACTTATAAGTGAGAACATGCAGTATTTGGTTTTCTGTTCCTGCATTAATCCACTTGAGATAATTTTTTTTTTTTGAGACGGAGTCTCACTCAGCCGCCCAGGCTGGAGGTGCAGTGGCCCTATCTTGGCTCACTGCAAGCTCCACCTCCTGGGTTCACACCATTCTCCTGCCTCAGCCTCCTGAGTAGCTAGGACTACAGGCACCCGCCACCACACCTGGCTAATTTTTTGTATTTTTTTTAGTAGAGACAGGGTTTCACCATGTTAGCCAGGATGGTCTTGATCTCCTGACCTCGTGATCTGCCCGCCTCGGCCTCCCAAAGTGCTGGGATAACAGGCGTGAGCCACCGTGCCCAGCCAATTTTTTTTTTTTTTAATACAGAGTTTCAGTCTGTCACCCAGGCTGCAGTGCAGTGGCGTGATCTTGGCTCACTACAACGTCTACCTCCTAGGTTCAAGCAATTCTTCTGCCTCAGCATCCTGAGTAGCTGGGATCACAAGCACACGCCACCATGCCCGACTGATTTTTTGTGTTTTTAGTAGATACCGGTTTCACTATGTTGGTCAGCCTAGTGTTGAACTCCTGATTTCAGGTGATCTGCCTGCCTTGGCCTCCCAAAGAGCTGAAATTATACACATAAGCCACTGTTCCTGGACTCTTTTTTTTCTTCTTCTTCTTTTTGAGATGGAGTTTCGCTCTTGTTGCCTAGGCTGGAGTGCAATGGTGCTGTTATAAACAGTTTCAGTGCCGCCAAAGAAACAGCGCTCGAGTATAAAATTTCCTTTTTAATTCTCAGCAAGGCAAGGTACTTCTATAAAAGGGTGCACCCCTACAGATGGAGCAATGGTGAGCACACACCTAGACAAGGGAGGGAAAGGGGTTTTTATCCCTGACGCACATGGCCCCCACTGCTGTGTCGTTCCCCTATTGGCTAGGGTTAGACTGCACAGGCTAAACTAATTCCGATTGGCTAATTTAAAGAGAGTGACGGGGTGAGTGGTTTGGCAGGAAAAAATGGTTATTCAGGGTGGAGGATGAGTCAGGGTGGAGCAGGTAGCAGGTAATTGGAAAGAGTCAGGGTGGAGCAGGTGATTGAAATGAGTCAGAGTGGAGCAGGTAATCGAAAAAGGTTGCTTTATGAGGAAGTTAGGTTTAAAAGTAGAAGGCAAAGAATTGAACATACTGACATTGATTCTTTGAGAAGAAATTTAGAACTCATATCTAACAAACCCTCCTCTTGCATTTCCTTACAGCTCTTTCTTTTCAAACTTTGGTTAATATGGGTTGGCTTAGTTGTGCTGCTTGAATTTTCAAAAGAAGAAGCTTCTCTGGATAAGGTGGAGGATAGTTAAGAGAGGTTTTAGTAAGTGCCGTTTTTATTTATTTATTTATTTATTTTTGAGACGGAGACTCGCTCTGTCGCCTGGACTGGAGTGCAGTGGCCGGATCTCAGCTCACTGCAAGCTCTGTCTCCCGGGTTTATGCTGCTTCAGCCTCTGGAGTAGCTGGGACTACAGGCGCCCGTCTAGTTTTTTGTATTTTTTTTTTTTTAGTAGAGACGGGGTTTCACCATGTTAGCCAGGATAGTCTCGATCTCCTGACCTCGTGATCTGCCCGTCTCGGCCTCCCAAAGTGCTGGGATTACAGACTTGAGCCACCGCGCCCGGCCATAAGTGCCATTTTTATGACGCTCTGCACCAACCCACGGATGCAACGTGTGACACAGCACACAGCAAGAATAAATACACCCATTATGGCTGTGAGAAAAGTAAGAATTGAGGCTATTATTCTTTTCCATTTACTGAACCACTTTTCTAGCCATTCTGTAAAGGGGTCATTTACCCCTGAGTTGTTGGCTAACTCACTGGACAGAGCAGTCAGACCTTGCAATGCCTTTATACTTCCATCAGGGGCAGTATTGTTTGGGATGAAGGTGCAACATTAAGTTTTAATCGTGCTGCAAACTCCTCCTCTTTTTGCTGATATCATGTCTAAGGCTATCCTATTTTCCTAAGCCATCTGGCTAGTAGCCCCTAATTGCTCAGCTGTTCCTTTAACAGCATCTCTAGTGTAGTTAATACATCACTGTTGATTGTAATAGATGTAGTTTATCCAATCTACATTTTTATTAATTGTCACCCACCAAAATATTGACTCAAATCCTGCAGCTATTTGATTTTGGGCTTTAAAATGATCTGGTATTCCCCGTGGGACTCTAATTATGTCTAAATAGACGTGAGAGCCAAAAGACCCATGAGAGGCTTCTCCCTTCCCTTCCCTCCCTCCCTCCCT
>NW_012104921.1:320629-322858 GCF_000951045.1 Mandrillus leucophaeus | reverse complement strand
ATGGATGGATAGATAGATAATTTAAGTGGTGTTCCTTGAAAAAAAGCAGCTAGTTCAGCTCACAATTCAGTAGCTCAGGTGCTTGGTACTACATTTCCCATTTCACCACACAGAATACTTAAAAGATATGTACACAAGGATCAAGATTTATTAAAACAGGCCAGGTGCAGTGGCTTATACCTGTAATCCCAGCACTTTGGGAGGCTGAGACAGGCAGATCACCTGTCAGGAGTTCAAGACCAGCCTGGCCAACAGAGTAAAACCACATCTCTACAAAAAATACAAAAATTAGCCAAGTGTGGTGGTGGGCGCCTGTAATCCCAGCTGCTTGGGAGGCTGAGGCAGGAGAATTGCGTGAATCCGGGAGGCGGAGGTTGCCGTGAGCCGAGATGGTGCCACTGCACTCCAGCCTGGGCAACAAAGCAAGACTCTGTCTCAAAAATAAACAAACAAATAAATAAAATAAAAATAAAGATTTATTAAAACATACTTTTTACTGCTTCATGAAGGGCATTTTTTTTTTTTTTTGAGATAGGGTCTCACTCTGTCACCCAGTCTGTAGTGCAGTGGCGTGATCATGGCTCACTGCAGCCTTGACCTCTGGGGCTCAAGTGATCCTCCCCCTTAGCCTCCTGAGTAGCTGGGACTACAAGGTACGTGCCACCACACCCGGCTAATTTTTAAACTTTTTAGTAGAGACAAGGTCTTGCTATGTTGCCCAGGCTTGTCTAGAGCTCCTGAGCTCAAGTGAGCCTCCCACCTCCACCCCCGAAAGTGTTAGGATTGTAGGCATGAGCCACCGTGCCTGGACCCATTCATTAACTTAATAAACATTTATATAGCATCTTCTCTGTACCTTGACAATCCTACCATATTTCTCTTCCTTTCCCTAATGCCAGTGATTTTGTTCCGAGGCTTGAGGATGGAGTTAAGTACTAAAAAACAAACACAAACTGCCATCAAGGTATAATAATGCTTCAGTCCCCGTAGTGTCCCCAGACTGGCAATTACTCAGGAGCTTAGGAGTAAGTCTCCCACACTCTAGTGTAAGTCATTTCTGGGACTGCTGAGCCATGTGCCACCATGACAGGGCTTCTCCAGCTGAGGAGGTGATTTGACTGGGAGCCCGAGCTGGGCTAGTTGAAATGGCAGCAGGCCCAGGGTGTGGCAGTGGCTTTGGGTAAGGGTGAGGCTCATGCCTTATTATGTTGATAGTGACTGCTGCAGGAAATGGAAAAAGAATAGATACTTAAGAGAAGGAAGAGATGCAGGAGAATTTATAACAACAGGAAGAGGAAGGAAAAGAGGAAAAGGAAGCCTGTAGGAGAAAGAAGTGAAGAATGAGAAGACAGGGCTATGACATCAACAGGAGATAGCCAGAAAGAGGCTTGCTGTACTTTAAACATGTAGCTATTGAAAGAGAAGCTCTTAATAAATAAGAGCTAAAACATATTGAGGATGTTCCATGTGCCAGGCATTGTTCTAACTGCTTTAAATATGATCTAATTTAATCTACTTAGCATCCCTATTGTGTAGGTACTGTTATTATTGGCACCCCATTTGGCAGCTAGGGAATCTCAGAGAGAGAGAGGTTAAGTCATTGGCTGGCATGGAGATGGTACTGAGAATCTACCCCAGGCAGGCTGGCTCTAGAATCTGTGCTCTTCACAACTCAACAATGTTTTTTCTTGTCATATGCAGTGTGTTTGAGGCTGTCCCTTTGAACATAAAGGTATATTTGTTCTTTCAAAAAGAATGAGGATGGAAACAGGAGCAACATGGCAATATGAGGAAACTCCGTCTCTACAAAAATACAAAAATTAGCTGGGCGTAGTGATGCACGCCTATTGTCCAGCTACTCGGGGACTGAGGCAGGAGGGTTTCTTGAGCCCAGAAGGTTGAGGCTACTGTGAGCTATGATCGCACCACCGCACTCCAGCTTGAGCAACAAAGTGCGATCTTGTCTCAAAAAAAAAAAAAAAAAGAGAGATAAATAGGAGTAGAGGTAGGCAAAGACAAGGCAAGAGATGAAAGAAGAAAGAAGAATTACAAAACCAGAGACAAGACAAAGTTGCCAAATAGAATGCATAATATGATCTTCTTACAATTTAAGAAATACAAAGCACATACACTCCTACACACACACACTCCTACACACACACACCCCCCTACACACACACACCCCCCTACACACACACACCCCCCTACACACACATTCTTTTTTTTTTT
>NW_012104921.1:317274-318534 GCF_000951045.1 Mandrillus leucophaeus | reverse complement strand
GCTGGAGAGCAATGGTGCAATCTCGGCTCACTGCAACCTCAGCCTCTTGGGTTCAAGCGATTCTCCTGACTCAGCCTCCTGAGTAGCTGGGATTATAAGCATGTGCCACCGCGCCTGGCTTATTTTGTATTTTTAGTAGAGATGGGGTTTCTCCATGTTGGACGGGCTAGTCTCAAACTCCCGACCTCAGGTAATCTGCCCACCTCAGCCTCCCAAAGTACTGGGATTATATGCACAAGCCCCCTTGTCCAGCCAAGTGATTTCTTTTGCTTTACCATGTCTTTTTTTTTTTTTTTTCCTGGCTGATGAAATGCCAGGGTGAAAGGGATAGCCAATTGGACTAAAGCATAAGTGCTACTTTAGTTACTGAGCAGACTGTCCAGTAAAGGTCCACCATAATACACATCCACCCAGGGATGAAAAAGGGCTGACCGATTGGTAAGCTTTTGAAAAGTTTTAAGCTCACTGCATCCCTTCAGGTCTCAAAGGAACACTAAGTTTCCTCGCTGTCATGAGAGACAGGAATTGAACTTAATGTTGGGAGACGGAAGCTGGATGGCCCTTGGGGGCTGACCCACAGGGTACTAGACTTCGGGATATAGCGCAGAGAGAGCTTGGCATGACTTGTTACTCCAGGCTGTAGAATCCTGGAAAAAAGCTACCTTACAGCCCACACCCAGTCGACTGGAGGACCACCCTAATGGGAAGGGGACAATCTGGGTCTCTGGCCTGCCATGCACACAAGCATAACAATTGCTTTTGTTGAAGGTGTGGATGGAATATTTGATCTGTTTCAACCAGGCATTTGCATCTTGGTATTCTGTCTTAACTGCCAAAGTTTGTTTCAAGTCTTTAACTTGTACGATAGCTATTTTGGTCTTGTCGTTAGATGGGTATGGTGGTGTGTGCCTGTAGCCCCAGCTACTCAGGAAGCTGAGGTGGAGGATCACTTGATCCTGGGAGGTTGAGGCTGCAGTGAGCTATGATTGCAGTATTACACTCCAGCCTGAGCAATAGAACAAGACCTTGTCTCTAAAAATGGATGGATGGATGGATGGATGGATGGATGGATGGATAGATGGATGGATGGATAGATAGATAATTTAAGTGGTGTTCCTTGAAAAAAAGCAGCTAGTTCAGCTCACAATTCAGTAGCTCAGGTGCTTGGTACTACATTTCCCATTTCACCACACAGAATACTTAAAAGATATGTACACAAGGATCAAGATTTATTAAAACAGGCCAGGTGCAGTGGCTTAT
>NW_012104921.1:310704-312329 GCF_000951045.1 Mandrillus leucophaeus | reverse complement strand
TAGCCAGGATGGTCTCAATCTCCTGACCTCGTGATCCGCCCGTCTCGGCCTCCCAAAGTGCTGGGATTACAGACTTGAGCCACCGCGCCCGGCCCTTGATTTTCAATATTAGGAAGACTGATTATGTTTCCAGACTGAACTAATGGATAATACAGACTCTTAAGCACATAAATTGTTTTTGGTTAGTATTTTATTTTATTTTTCTGAGATAGGGTCTCACTCTATCACCCAAGCTGGAGTGCAGTGGCATGATCACGGCTCACTGCAGCCTTGACCTTTTGGGCTCAAGCCATCCTCCCTCCTTAGCCTCCCAGTTAGCTGGGACCACAGGCACATGCCACCACGCCCAGCTAATTTTTTTAAATTTTATTTTTAGTAGAGACAAAGTCTTACTGTGTCACCCAGGATGGTCTCGAACTCCTGGGCTCAAGTGATTTGCCTGCCTTGGCTTCTCAAAGTGCTGGGATTACAGGCATGAGCCACCTTGCCCAGCCTAATTGGTATATTAAGTGATGAAATTTCTGCTTATGTAAGGAAATTCAATAATAAGGTGATTTCTTGGTCCCTGTTCTTAACCACCATTAATAATTTAATATATATTCTTTTAGAAAATTCCTGTTTATAAAAGCATATTCTTCAACAAACATACAAATAAATATATATGTATAATCTATTTTTTAAAATCATAAATAAGAGTATAATATGCATTGTATTCTGCAACTTTAAAAAATACAATTAAGGCCTGGTGTGGTGGCTCATGCCTGTAATCCTAGCACTTTGGGAGTAAAATCATAAATAAGAGTATAATATGCATTGTATTCTGCAACTTTAAAAAATACAATTAAGGCCTGGTGTGGTGGCTCATGCCTGTAATCCCAGCTCTTTGGGAGGCTGAGGAAGGAGAATTACTTGAACCAGGGAGGCGGAGGTTGCAGTGAGCTGAGATCGTGCCACTGCACTCTAGCCTAGGTGACAGAGCAAGACTTCATCTCAAAAAAAGAAAAGAAAAGAAGATGCTAGAGTCACCTTGGGACCTAACTGCCCTCTTTCCTCTAAGAAACAGCGACCCAGAAAGATCTTCTCACTTGATTACCCCATGGCCTTGAAAACATCTAAACTATAGTATTGGGTATGTATATGGTGGTTTATACAGCACCACAGACACATTCTTATTTCCAGACATGAGGATTACACTGATTTACTCAAATACAGAAGCTAGTAGAAAGGCTTAATGCACTAATGCTTCTTGTTGGGGGTTCAGTAGCCTGAAAGACTAATCGAGATTCAAAAGTTGCCATCATAAGGCAGAGGTTTGTTTTGTTTTGAGACGGTGTTTTGCTCCTGTTGCCCAGGCTGAAGTGCAATGGCACGATCTTTGCTCACTGCAACCTCTGCCTCGCAGGTACAAGCGATTCTCCTGTCTCAGCCTCCCAAGTAGCTCGGATTACAGGCATGCGCCACCATGCCTGGCTAATTGTTTTGTATTTAGTAGAGGCAGGGTTTCACCATGTTAGTCAGGCTGGTCACGAACTCTTGACCTCAGGTGATCCACCTGCCTTGGTCTTCCAGAGTGCTGGGATTACAGGCGTGTACCATTGCACCTGGCCTGAAAGTTTTATTAAATA
>NW_012104921.1:308530-309939 GCF_000951045.1 Mandrillus leucophaeus | reverse complement strand
TTTTTTTTTTTTTCTGAGACGGAGTCTTGCTCTGTCGCCCAGGCTGGAGTTCAGTGGCGTAATCTAGGCTCACTGCAACCTCTGGCTCCCATGTTCCAGCAATTCTCCTACCTTAGCCTGCCAAGTAGCTGGGATTACAGGCACCGGCCACCACGCTTGGCTAATTTTTGCATTTTTAGTAGAGACAGGGTTTCACCACATGGCCAGGCTGGGTCTCAAACTCCTGACCTCAGACAATCCGCCCCCCTTGGCCTCCCAAGGTGCTGGGATTACAGGCGTGAGCCACCGCTCCTGGCCACACACATTCTTTAGAGAGAAAAAATATATATATTTTTTTCAAACTCACTGGTTTCCTGAACTGTCCTGTATTTGTCTGTTTGTTGTTACATTTATTTTTGGAAAAGTATGTATAATAAGGGTGGTGAGAAAGTTGTTCTTTGGGAAAGAAAAAAAGTTCTAAATTTCATAGTCAAAAATCCAACAGATTTGGGGGATGTTGTGTCTAAAGCCAGTGGGAATGCCAAAGAGAGAGAAACCCTTTGGGGGCATTCCCTCCTTCTGACTCTTTAGTGTGTGCGTAAGACTCAGCCCCTTACATGTGCTTAGAAGAACAGGATATCCTGACTTAAATAATAGAGGTAGCACTGTGAGACCTCCAGATGGGGGTCCCAGTTACTTTTCTTGTTACCCAAAATAACAACTCTGTTCAAAAATAAGGTCTGGGTTGGGATTCTCTGGTATCCTTTTAAAAAGCCAGTTTGATGGGTGGACAGTGGCCTGGTGCCAGCTTTGAGCCTGGAGCAGAGGGGCTTAGTTAATGAGCACAGCTCAGTGGCTCCATGGACAGGTGTGTGGTTTTGTTATGTCTTATTGGGTGGCTTTGCCCAGTAGCCTCCAGGATCCAAGGTGTGGACAGAGCTAGCTGTCTGTGCTGAGCTTTCCTCCCTCACCCAAACTTCTCTGAGTTATGTTTGTGCTCCTTGGCTTTCTGGATGCCAGTCCCTACTCTCTGCAAACATGAGCCTAGCTCTGAGCTTGTGTTCGCTGGCAGCTGGAGGACAGAGCTTGAGCCTCTTCCCCTGATGGTGGCACTTAAATCAGTAGGGTTCCCAGGGCCCAGTGAACACACTAACATAATGCAAATAACTGTTATCATTATATAAATAACCAGTGATGAAAACATAATTCTAGGACAGAAGAAATTGATGCCTTAGAAATAAGAAGATATATTTAGAAGGATTCAATAAAGTGGAAAAACCTCCCCAGTAGTCCCCAGTTCTTCTGATTCAGTCTCTCAGTGGTTAGCGGAAAGCAAATGGGGTAATTAGAAAACGCTAGAGCTGGCTGGGCACGGTGGCTCACACCTGTAATCCCACCACTTTGGGAGGCCGAGACGGGTGGATCACGAG
>NW_012104921.1:277106-305600 GCF_000951045.1 Mandrillus leucophaeus | reverse complement strand
CCGGCTAATTTTTGTATTTTTAGTAGAGACGAGATTTCACCATATTGGTCAGGCTGGTCTCAAACTCCTGACTTTGTGATCCGCCTGCCTTGGCTTCCCAAAGTGCTGGGATTACAGGCGTGAGCCACCACACCCAGCCTATCAAAACTTTTCTAAATAAATTTTGAAATTTATGTAAGTTAATCCTTTGAAGTAGAAATGTATATACAGTGGACAATGCATAAAAGTGAGCACATTTACCTCAGCAAACAAACTGTAGATTCCCAGGTCAGTTTAAAAGTAAAGGTAGGGGCCCGATTGGGTGTGGTGCTTCACGCATGTAATCACAGCACTTTGGGAGGCCGAGGCAGGCGGATCACTTGAAGCCAGGAGTCTGAGAGCAGCCAGGGCGACATAGCAAGACCTTGTCACCACAACAACAAAAAATGAAACTTAGCTGGGTATCGTGGTGCATGCCTGTAGTCCCAGCTACAGGGAAGCTGAGCCAGGAGGATCTCCTTGCAAGGCTGCAGTGAGCCATGACTGTGGCACTGTGCTCCAGCCTGGGAGACAGAGTGAGACCCTGTCTCCAAAAAAGAAAAGAACAAGTAAAAGTACTAGGGAGTCATTTATTTGTGATTTTCTGCTTTACTTTTCTAAGATTTAGGGCTTGGAAAGCATTTTCTTACACAGTCTTCCAAGTGGCAGTTGGGTTTTAAGTGGGTTCACAAGCTGGACTGCAATGCTGCACTATAGACTATGTTAGGCATGTGCTTCCACCTTCCGGTATATTAATACTTGCACTTAACATCCCCAGAGTAAAAGGCTGTACTGATAGTTTGACACTAATCATTGTGAGTAAGCGTATTTTCTGGGAAAAGACATTGACACATCCAACTTGGGAGGCCAGAAACATGTCTCCTCTCTACTGCAGTGCTCCGGGGTGCACCCACCATCTCAGCTCTCCGACCTTCCGCACGCTGGAGACCGGTCTTCGCCAAAGTCTTGGATCTTGGCAGGAGGTCACTCCACTTTACACATTGCCATTGAGTGAATAAAAGGCAAGCTTAGAAGCAGAAACTACTCACTGGGAGGAGGGTAAAGAGCAGTGGGAGAGAGGGGATAAAAGTCCCCTTTGGCTGTGGAGGAAAGGCAGAGGGTTTCAGTTCCCTTATGGGAAGCAAAGAGAGGGTGGAGCCCCATGAACAGACTCAAAATGTGATCCTGGCAGGGCATACCAGACTTGTGAGATTGATCTGAAAAACTCCAGCTTGTGAGGTCTCCAGTGTCTTCTCTCAGCCATCAACTGGAATGCCAAAGGCAAGGCATTTTTCCAGTTAATTGATATACTTCCTATCAACCAGCAATTTCTTCAGATTTCTTGAGTGAGGAAGCAAAGAGCTTTGTCCCATGTGGAGGGAAGGAAACCATATAATCTATATACTGGAAATAGTTCTGCCATCTTTCACAAGAAATACCTGCATAGCTTCATTGGTTATATCTCACCAGACCCTTATGATGTTCTGTGTTCTCAGAAGGAAGCGACAAGTGAGAAAAGAAAAACTTCAGCTGAATTAAATTTAAAGGTTTTTTGTTTTGTTTTGTTTTGTTTTTTGTTTGCTTTGTTTTGTTTTTGACACAGTTTCACTCCATCACCCAGGCTGGAGCGCAATGGTGTGATCTCGGCTCGCTGCAACCTCTGCCTCACGGGTTCAAGCGATTCTTGTGCCTCAGCCTCCCAAGTAGCTGAGATTATAGGTATGCACCACCATGCCCGGCTAATTTTTGTATTTTTAGTAGAGACGGTGTTTCACTGTGTTGGCCAGGCTGGTCTTGAACTCTTGACCTCAAGTTATCCGCCCACCTCCTTTTCCCAAAGTGTTGGGATTACAGCTGTGAGCCACAGTGCCCGGCTAAAGGAATTTAATTGAGCAATGAACACATTCCCTAATTGGTCAGCCCCCAGAATCACAGCAGATTCACAGAGACTCTGGCACAGCCACGTGGTGGAAGATTTATAGACAAAAAAGGGGAAATGACTCCAGAAATTGGAAGTGAGGTACAGAACAGCTGGATTGGTTACAGCTTGGCGTTTGCCATATTTGAACACTTAGCAGTGTATGAATGGTGGAAGTACTGCCGCGGGGATTGGCCAAGACTTAGGTATTGTTACAGGTGCATACTCCTAAATTAGGTTTTCAATCTTGTCTAATTATTAAGCTAGGTTACAGTCATCCACAAGGACTCAAATACAGAAGTATGGAGTCCTTTCCGGGGCATATTTAGTTTGCTTTAGCACAAGTAAACACAGTCCACTTCAGCATTCAGGATGCTTGGGTGCACAAAACACAGTGTATACTCTCATCCCTATGTGTGCAACAGTATTTGTTTCTGGCACTGAGAAACAGCATTCAATGAACCCAGAGACACTTCATTTTTGTACAATGGTTATTATTTTCCACAAATTTTTACCTTAAGACTTTCTGTTTTAACTGTTTAACAGTATTAAAACAGTATTAACTGTTTTTCTGTGTGTTTGGTTTTCCATTAATTTACTCATTTATTTTATTTTATTTCATTTTTTGGCTAATTTTTAATTTTTTTTGTAGAGAAGCCATAACTTAATATTTTAAAGGCTAGTCAAGTGAAGCAGTGGGAGTCCAGAAGAAACAAAGAAATCTGTAACTAGTTGTGATCAATTAGTTGTAAACACCACTGCATTAGGACCAGCCTATTAGCTGTTTTTAAAATTTGAAATCACAACTTTTGGGCTGGGTGTGGTGGCTCACACCTGTAATCCTAGCACTTTGGGAGGCCGAGGTCAGTGGATTGCTTGAGCTCATGAGTTAGAGACCAGCCTGGGTAACATGGCGAAACCCCGTCTCTACAAAAAAATACAAAAATTAGCCAGGCGTGGTGGCATGTGTTTGTGGTCCCAGCTACTACAAGAGACTGAGATGGGAAGATGGCCTCAGCTTGGGAGGATGGCCTCAGCCTGGGAGGTAGAGGTTGCAGTAAGCTGAGCTCATGCCACTCTACTGCAACTTGGACAATAAAACCAGACCTTGTCTCAAAAAAACAAATTAATTAATAAAATAAAATAAAATCACAACTTTTTGCTGCAGGTTTTCAAAAAAATTAATGAATTAAAGCTAAGTATTAAAGAAATTCAGAGGCTGGTGCAGTGGCTCAAGCCTGTAATCCCAGCACTTTGGGAGGCCGAGGCAGGCAGATCACCTGAGGTTGGGAGTTCAAGACTAGCTTGGCCAACATGGTGAAACCCCGTCTCTTTTTTTTTCTTTTTTGTTTTTTGAGACAGAATCTCGCTCTGTCGCCCAGGCTGGAGTGCAGTGGCACAATCTTGGCTCACTGCAACCTCTGCCTCCCGGGTTCAAGAGATTCTCCTGTCTCAGCCTCCTGAGTAGCTGGGATTACAGGCATGTGCCACCACACCTGGCTAATTTTTGTATTTTTAGTAGAGATGGGGTTTCACCTTGTTAGTCAAGCTGATCTCAAACTCCTGATCTCGTGATCCACCTACCTTGGCCCCCCAAAGTGCTGGGATTACACGCATGAGCCACTGCACCTGGCTGAAACCCCATCTCTACTAAAGAAAAATAGAAAAATTAGCCAGGCATGGGGGCACATGCCTATAGTCCCCACTACTCAGGAGGATGAGGTGAGAGGATAGCTTGAGCCCAGGAGGTGGCAGTTGCAGTGAGCTGAGATAGCACCACTGCACTCCAGCCTGGGCAACAAAATGAGACCCTGTCTCCTTCCCATGTGACAGAAAAAAAAAAAAAAAGACAAAAAAAAAAGTCTTTGAAGATGATGGGTAAAGTGATAAAAAGCATACAAAGGGAAACAATTATTGCAAGCTTTTGTCATTGTGTGTGTGTGTGTGTGTGTGAATTTGGTTTTTGTTTTGAAATAGGGTCTAGCTCTGTCACCCCAGGCTGGAGTGCAGTGGCACAGTCATGGCTCACTGCAGCCTTTACCTCCCAAGCTCAAGTAACTTCCAACCTCAGCCTCCCAAGTAGTTAGGATTACCACCAACCATATCCAGCTAATTAAAAAAAATTTTTTTTGTAGAGATGGGGTCTCACTATGTTGCTCAGTCTGGCCTCAAGCAGTCTTCCTGCCTCAGCCTCCCAAAGTGCTGGAATTACAGGCATGAGCTACCTTGCATGGCCTGTCATTTTTTTGGTTGTGTAATTTCCAATTCTTCTCCCTATAGAGGAGAAACGTTTTATTGTTTGTCATGTAGATGAGATGCAATGCTATGCTTCCCACAATGGAAGCTTAAGTGGGGACATCTTTCCTCTTCTTGAACTGGCACTCTAAGGTTTTTGGTGGCAACAGAAATTCCACATGACATGTCCTAGAATGTGTGGGTCCAATATACTCTGTGCAAATGCCATTTTTCTAGTCTGGATAGATCCCGACTTCCTTGTCCCTAGTCGGCATAACCTTGACCCTTATTTTTTTCTCTCCCTCTACAAAATGGTGCCTTAGATTTTCATTAGATTTAGAGTGGAACAAAGTAGGGGGTGCAAATTAATATCAGGATGAATGACTTAAGGAAACAAAAATTCCTGCTTTCAGAGAACTAGAATGAGATAGCAAACAGAACCCCTGAGGACCAGGATCGGTTTAATATACATAACTTTACCATTAAAAACACAGCTTGAGCCCAGGAGGCTGAGACCAACTGGAGCAACACAGTAAGACCCTGTATCTACAAAACACACAACAAATCAGCCAGGCACGGGGGCTTGTGCCTGTAGTACCAGCTACTTAGGAAGCTGAGGCAGGAGGATCGCTTGAGCCCAGGAGTTCAAGCTGCAGTGAGCTATGATCATGCCACTGCACTCCAGCCTAGGCGACAGAGCAAGGCCCTGTCTCAAAAACAAAAACAAAACACACAACTAATTAACATCAAAAAAGCGGGAGTGGTGGGGAGATGAGAGGAAGAGTAAAATAAAACACCAAACACAGACAATCCCTGACAAAAGCGAGCCTTTCTCATGAACTCACCACATCTACAAACTCTCCATCTTGTCTTACAGGAAAAAACAGTGGGGAGGGGTTTGTACAGGGTCAGAGCCGACAGTCCCCAGCACACGGTGGGTGCCCAGAGAATGGCTCTGGTGTGGACAACATTGCTATCTGGCTCGCACAGGGCAAGCTCAACCGCGAGTTTGGTGATTCTGATCGGCAGCTTTGATTGGACCTCTTTGGTGTCATCTGATCTTTTGTCAGAAATTATCTCAGGTAGGATTTAAAGAAGTCAAAATCTGCCCCCGCCCCTCCTCCTGCCCCATAAATGAGGACTTAACAAATTCAAAGGCCAGGGGACAGGGCAGGTGGCTCAGTCTTGCCCATTATGAGAATCTTGGCTGCCTGCCTGGGTGCACAAAGCAAACGACATTTTAAAATTTCTTCACAGTCCATTAAGTAACATATAATACCCTTCAGCTGAAAGAATTTCAAGTCACATGCCTGGAGCCTTTTTATTTAGGGTGTCTCTCCCATGGTGACCATGCATCACCAAAAATATCTTCTGTAGATATTCATGTGACTAGATCTTGGTTATATGTAAACAGGAATTTTCATCTGAGTCATAATTAGTCTCCAGATAATTAACTTATGAGCTTTTGGCTAAGTTTCCTTTGTTAATATTCTCAGGTTGTACTAAAGTTGAGCTTGCAGAAAAGGGTTAGGAGTAAATTTGGTTGGGGGAATTGTTAGTATTTGACACAATACTTCTTAAACCAGTTTAACTTGATTTTTACTGTAGCACTTGAATAACTGCTGTCTTCTTAATTTGCTGAATTGGAGAAGTTCCTTGATTTGTACCTCAGTTGCTTAAATAGCTTGTGTTCATCCAGCTCTTTTGACTCTGTCCATGAAAACTCTGTCTCCTCTCAACGATTATTTGGGCTGTGTTTTGGATCCAGCTGCTTAAGAAGGAATGACTGAGAAAAAGTCGATTGGGCCAAATTTATTCTAGGAGGTGAGATTGAAATGAGTTGACTTAAGCACAAAGCCAGAATGAAACCAGTCACACAGAAAATGTACAAAGTGATTTTGAAGTTCGCTTCTAAATGAAACAGAAATCTGTGACAAGCTGCGTCTCTTGCAGAGTCAGTTCTGGGTCAGCTGGCAGCAACTGTCCTCCCTTGCAGATCTGCTCAAGACCTTGTGTCAAGCTGTCTCCCACTTGATCCAAGTCATCCAAGTATCCTTTTCTTGAAAGTCATAAAAATAGGACAACAGATTTATTGTCAACACCAGCCATGGCAGTCACTCTGTTTGTCTTTTTTTTTTTTTGAGATGGAGTCTTGCTCTGTCACCCAAGCTGGAGTGCAACGGTGCGGTCTCAGCTCACTGCAACCTCCACCTCCCAGGTTCAAGCGATTCTCCTGCCTTAGCCTCCCGAGTAGCTGAGATTACAGGTGCGTGCCACCATGTCCAGCTAATTTTTGTGGGTTTTTTTTTTTTTTTTTTTTTAGTAGAGGTGGTGTTTTAGGCTGGTCTGGAACTCCTGACCTCAGGTGATCCACCTGCTTCAGCCTCCCAAAGTGCTGGGATTACAGGCATGAGCCACCCACCATGCCCAGCCATCTTTTTTGTTTTTAAAGCCGTTATTAGAAAGCTGATTTAATGTGATTTCATGCTGAAATAAATCTGTATCTGAGGATGCTAAAAGTCTTACTGCCAAGCCAGATCTCGATACAGTCTAAACTGGGAAAGGAGCCTTCATTGGGATGATGGCCAAGAAACTAGTCAGTTGTAGATGCAGCTTAAAAGGTCATTGGCTCACTTGCAAGAATGCTGCAGCTTCAACATTTGCTACACATTCCTCTCATTAGTCAATTGTTTTTAAATTTCTTTTCCAGTGGGAAACCCAAGAATGTCTCTTGCCTGAATGTACCATTCTCAGCTGATCTCTTCCTGTGAGATGTTAGGAATGATGTCCTGCAGCATCCCATGTGAGTCACAGGTCAGGAGGCAGGATGCCTCCAGCTTCTTTGCATACAGCCACTCCACTCCCTCCCCGTGACTCAGTCCACACTCTCTGAGAGCATACACAGCATGCCTTGAGAGGAACCTGAAGCTTAGACCCAAAAGAATCAGAGCCAGAAAGGATCTCAGATAGCCTGTCCAATGGAGGGTCTGACCATGTGGCTTACCTGGTACTGAGAAGTTTCGCATGGCACAGAACTCTCACTGATAAAACTGTGGATCCTGTGCCAGCTGAAGCACGTGGTTGCAATGTGCCCAGCTACTCTTCAGAGAAGAAACTTAGGCCAAGGAGGCCGACTTGCCCAAGCTAACAAAATCTGTCAGTGGCAGATCTAGGATTAGAATCCAGACCTAATGGTGCTAAAGTTTAGTGCTCTTTCGAAGCTGGAACTTTCTTGTATTCCCACAGTGCATTGCACACAATAGGTGCTGAAATTTCTGTTGTGGTTGTTTTTTGAGTTCAAAAAATATGCTTTTAACAGATATGATTGTTCCTAATTAGCAATGGATCTCACTCAAGGTCATTGTGAACCAATGGTGAAATCAGTTCTCTACTTTTGGATTCTGAACAGAACAGTGAGAATGAAGGGGAGGGAAGCTTTGTGAGTAGCAATATAAGTGGTTAAGCAAACAGCACTGTGCAAAGATGAAGAGATCCTTGTGTGTAGGTTGACCGAGCAACACAGTAGCAGAGAACACAAAGAAATATGGTATAGTTGTAAACACCAAAGAGTAGGAAGTCTTTTCCTGTCCTTAGAGAAAGAGTCTGGTAGAAAAAAAAGCATTATAGTTCTGGCAAGGGAAGGTAACCATGGAGATACACACACACGCCCCATGTGGTAATGACCACATGATGAAAAATAGTATCACCTGACAGTTGTGGTTGTATGTTTTTCAGGGTCTTCAAAAGAACCTAACTCCCGGCAGTATTCGTTGTCCTTCCAGATCTGAGATCTACCCTGTTTTCCCTGCCAGTTTTCTCTCCTGAATCCTGAGTTTTTTGTTTTGTTTTTGTTTTTTGTTTGAGACGGAGTCTCGCTCTGTCACCTCAGCTGGAATGCAGTGGCCAGATCTCAGCTCACTGCAAGCTCCGCCTCCCGGGTTCATGCCATTCTCCTGCCTCAGCCTCCCGAGGACTACAGACGCCCGCCACCTCGCCCGGCTAATTTTTTTTGTATTTTTAGTACAGACGGGGTTTCGCCATGTTTGCCAGGACAGTCTCGATCTCCTGACCTCGTGATCTGCCCACCTCGGCCTCCTAAAGTGATGAGATTACAGGTGCGAGCCACTGTGTCCGGCAGATCCTGAGTTTTTTATAAACTTGCACAAATAACCAGGGATCTTTAGTCTGTGCTGCATAGATCTTTATGATCACTTAACTAAACAGTGCTGTGCCCTCTTCAATGCCACAGTCTTCTCACCTACAAGAGATACCAATGTTGTATGTATAAGACAACAGACAAAGCATTAGGGATGTGACTTGCTAAGGATTAAGACTGGAGAAATGGGCCAGGTGCCGTGGCTCACATCTCTAATCCCAGCACTTTGGGAGGCCAAGGAGGGCAGATCATGAGGTGAAGAGATTGAAACCAGCCTAGCCAACATGGTGAAACCCATCTCTATTAAAAATGCAAAAATTAGCTGGGCGTGGTGGCGCGCGCCTTTAGTCCCAGCTACTGGGAAGCTGAGGCAGGAGAATCTCTTGAACCTGGGAGGCGGAGGTTGCAGTGAGCTGAGATTGCGCCTCTGCACTCCAGCCTGGGGGACAGAGTGAGACACTGTCTCAAGAAAAAATTAAAAAGACTGGAGAAATGACTATTGGAAACAGGGGCTCAGGAACAACCTTATTTATGGTGGAAGTCTTCAGCAACTCATTTTGTGCAGTAGTGCTTTGGCACTTGATTTCTTTTATCTGGGATGGAGCCCAAGGAAGTGGTACTTGGAAGGGAGCAGCATAAACAAAATAGAAGTGACTAAGCTGTTTTGACACCCATTAAGATGGGTGTTACTCCCCAAATGGAAACCAGGTATCTACTTTCCTATTCTACCACGCCTTTTCCTGCTGGGGATCTGAAACAGGGTTACCTGTTCCTCTGACTAATCCCTAAAATCGCAGGTGAACAGAGGCTGAGATGACCTACTTTGCAAATACCTGTTACAGTGTTAATCAGCGAACTTTGGGGTCAGGTGTCCTCACAGTTGTTCTACTTTAGACTGAAGGCCAGGTAGGGAGCTGACTTTGGAATGGGCTTGTGACCACCCATCAGAAGCACAGGAGTTGAGAAACGAGTGCTGATTAGAAATGTAAATTATTGGCTGGGTCTGGTGCTGATGCTACTCAGGAAGCTAGGCAGGAAGATTGCTTGAGCTCAGAAGTTCGAGGCTCTAGTGCACAATCACAGATCACACCTCTGAATAGCCACTGCACTCCAGCCTGAGCAACATAGTGAGCTTCCGTCTCTAGAAAAAGAAAATGCAAATTATTGGACCCTACCTTAGTGTCGTGATTCAGAATTTCTTTTTGTTTTTAATAAACATTAACATTTAGAATAGTTTCAGATTTACCAGAAAAAATTGTGAAGATAGTACAGAGTTTCCATATAACACACATCCAGTTTCCCATTATTAACATCTTACACTAATATGGTACATTTGTCACAATTATTGAACCAATATTGATGCTTTCTTGTTAACTAAAGTTCATATTTTATTCAAATTTTCTTAGTTCTTACCTAATCTCCTTTTTCTGTTCCAGGATCCCATCTAGGATACCATGCTACATTTAGTCATCATGCCTTCTTAGGCTTCTCTTGGTTATGACAGTTTTTTAGACTTTCCTTGTTTTTATCATAAGTCTTTTGTTATTGTTTTTTGAAACATGGTCTCCTTCTGTTGCCCAGTCTGAAGTGCAGTGATATAATCATGGCTCACTGTAACCTCAACCTCCTGGGCCCAAGCAATCCTTTCACCTCAGCCTCTGGAGTAGCTGGGACTACAAGCATGTGCCACCATGTCAGGAGAATCTTTTTTTTTTTTTTTTTTTTTTTGAGATGGAGTCTTGCTCTGTCTCCCAGGCTGGAGTGCAGTGGCGCGATCTCAGATCACTGCAACCTCTGCCTTCCAGATACAAGAGATTCTCCTGCTTCAGCCTCCAGAGTAGCTGGGACTACAGGTGCCTGCCACCATGCCTGGCTAATTTTTTATTTTTAGTAGAGACTGGGTTTTGCCATGTTGGCCAGGCTGGTCTTGAACTCTGACTTCAAGTGATCTGCCTGCCTCAGCCTCCCAAAATGTTGGGATTACAGGCATGAGCCACCCAGACCAGCCCAGGAGAATCTTTTGATTGTAGAGGTGAGATCTTGTTATATTGCCCAGGCTAGTCCTGAACTTTTGGCCTCAAGCGACCCTCCTTTCTTGGCCTCCCAAAGTGTTGGAATTACAGGCATGAGCCACCATGTCTGGTCCCAGACTTTCCTTGTTTTTATGACCTTAACAGTTTTGAAAAGTACTGGTTTTTTGTTTTTGTTTTTGAGACGGAGTTTCACTCTTATTGCCCAAGCTGGAGTGCAAAGGCGTGATCTCAGCTCACTGCAACCTCCGCCTCCCGGGTTCAGGCTATTCTCCTGCCTCAGCTTCCTGAGTAGCTGGGATTAGAGGCATGTGCCACCACACCTGGCTAATTTTGTATTTTTTTTTTTTAGTAGAGACGGGGTTTCTCCATGTTGGTCAGACTGGTCTTGAACTCCCGACCGCAGGTGATGCGCCTGCCTCGGCCTCCCAAAGTGCTGGGATTACAGGTGTGAGCCGCTGCGCCCAGCCTGGTCAGGTATTTTTCATAGAATGCCCTTCAACTTGGGTTTGTCTGATGTTCTTCTCATGATTAGATTGGGGTTATGGGTTTTTGGGAAAAAGAGCACAAAGTGCCACTCTTACCACGTGACAAGTGTACGCTGAGGTAGTTTTGTCATTTCCCCACAGTATTCTTTTTCCTCTCCCCTTTCCATATGTATTCTTTCACAGGAAGTCACCACATGCAACCCACACATAAGGGGTGGGGAGTTCAGTTTCACCTCTTTGAGGGTAGAATATTTACATAAATTATTTGGAATTCTGCATGAGAGATTTGTCCATTTTCCATCATTTATTCATTTATTTATTTATATCAGGAGAGACTTACAGGCATTTATTTTACACTTTGAGTTATAATCCAATACTCACATTTTCCAGTTTTGGCCTTTTGGGTGCTTTTTCTGGTGGCCCTGGTGTCCACTTGACACAACCCCATTGTTTGTTTGTTTTAACACTTCATTACTTTCTGGCATTTAATTTTTTCTTCCAGGCACTTGTTTTTAATTTCCTGCCACTTCTTTTTTTTGACAAGCTTTTCAGATGTTTCTCCCACACTACATTTAAACAGGTATTGACAGGGAAGAGCTCCCTATTTTTGAGATCATAAGAGTCACATGGGACCCTTGTTAAAAATCAGAGTTTCATGCCTCTTCTCTGAAGATTCTGATTTAGTCGTTCTGGAGTGAGCCCTAAGGGTCTGGAATTTATAATAAGTATCTCCAGATGGTTCTTACAATCAGGAATGTTTGGTAAACAGGGACTTAAGGTCATTTTAATTAAGACTTCTGTGTAAAGCTTAATTTAGATAGATAACCACAATCCGTAGTATTGGAAGGGTAAGTCTCTAGTTGGAATGCCAAGTGTTTTCAAATGCACTATTTCATTTAATCCTCATTATTCAAATATGAAGTAGGAAGAGCATTTTGTAGGTGAGGAGATTGAAACCCCAGATAAGAAGGTGGTTTTCCTAAGATCACACAGTGGAATGCACCGCCACACCATGGTCAATAGGCAGAGACAAAAAGTAACACAAAATCTCTTGTGTTTTGGGATTTGGAATAGCATTACTAAGTAAGATGACTAAAAAGATAGATGTCAGTCTGCTGATAGGACTGATGTTTTAGCAATAAAGATTTATAATCTAATAGTAAAATTGATCTACCTAAGCAAGCCACTGTTTCCAGTACCTTTCCTTCCATCAAAGTGTACCATGTTCACGTTTTCTGAGTGACAACTATGTGCCAAGTATAGCCTGCTCTCCTAACTTATTTTTAACTGGTTCCTTTTGCAAAAATTTAGACATAAGCCAGGCATGGTGGCTTATGCCTGTAATCCCAGCACTTTTGAAGGCCAAGGTGGATGGATCACTTAAGGTAGGGAGTTCGGGACAAGCCTGCCAACATGGTGAGACCTCGTCTTTACAAAAATTAGCTGGGTATAGTGGCACATGCTTGTAATCCCAGCTACTCAATTGGCTGGGCAGGAGAATCACTTGAACCCGGGAGGCAGAGGTTGCAGTGAGCCAAGATAGCACCACTGCACTCCAGCCTGGATGACAAAGGAAGACTGTCTCTTAAAAAAAAAAAAAAATTGAGATATAAATCTCTGTGAGTTTCCCACAGTACCACAAACTAACTTGCTTTAGGCAACAGAAATTTATTCTCTCACTGTGCTGAAAGCTAAAATTCCAAAATCAAGGTGTTGGCAAGACCATGCTCCTCCCCAAACCTCTAAGGGAGGATCTTTCCTTGCTGCTTCTAGCTTCTGATGGCCCCAGGCATTCCTCTGCTTATGGCAACATAACTGCAATCTCTGCTTCTTCTTCATACGGCTGTCTTCTCTCTGTGTTGTGTTTCTGTACCTTCACATTGGGGGCTACTTTTTTTACAAGAACTCGAGTCAGATTCTATTAAGGGCCCACTCTACTCCAATATGATTTAATCTGAACTATTTATGTCTGACTCCCCATATCCATTAGCAATCACCTCCCAAGCCCCCCTTTTCCAACCCCTAGCAACCACAAATCTACTTCCTCTCTTGTATGGATTTGCATATTCACAGGCTTTTCCTAAAAACAGACATTTCATGTAAATAGAATCATATAATAAGAAGCCTTTTCTGTTTGGCTTCTTCCGTTTTCAAGGTTCATCTACACTGTAGTGATAGCAGTAGGAGGCAGACAAATGCCCAGGCAGTTAGGGGCGGGTCCTCAGTGAAACCCCACCTTCAAGTCAAACATAGTCTGAAGGCTAAAAGATTGGACTGCCAGTTCTAGATGAAACCTGCGACCCTGAGTGAGAACTTCTGTTCCTGTTTGCCCACCCTTTCCTGATTGGTTCTTTCTGAATAATGCTTTTTAACCAATCAAATGTTACCTTTTCCAATACTACCTGTAGCCCTCCCCTTCCCCATACTGTGCTATTAAAAAACCCCAGATTCAGCCACATTGGGGAGACAATCCAACCTTCCTGTCCCCTCTCTGCTGAGAGCTGTTTTGTTGCTCAATAAAATTCTCTGCCCTCATCACCCTTCAATTGTCAGCATGACCTCATTCTTCTTGGATATGGAACAAGAATTCAGGACCCACCAAGCGCAGGCACTCGGAAGGCTGTAATCATTGTGGCCCTCTTCCCTCCACCAGCAGAGGGCAGCCTCCCAATGCCACAGGAAGCAATGGCAGGGCCAAGCCAGCCATGGAGCTAAGGGCCAGAGCTGGGCAAGGGCCTGTCTGATCTGTTAACACACTGCCATCCATCAGGCTGCAGATGGTGGGACTAAAAGAGCTAATTAGCACATTGTAACACCCCTTCTGGGGCTTCAGGTTCTGGGCACCTCTGCCTGGGCACCACTGCATCCCCTTGGGATGTGGCAGGACACACTTTGTCCAGTTGCAAGCCCTGCATGGAGCCGACCCCTGTGCTGAAGTTTGAAGTGGATGGTCAGATCCCATACTCGCTCACTCACACATCCCCTCCTGCCAAGGACTGAGCATGTAGTCACAGTAGCAGCAGCAGGAGCCATGGGCTGGAGTGCAAGCCAGACATGGCCCAGTGGGCCAAGCAGACGGGATGTCCCCTGCTTCAAACCTGGCAAAGGGGCCAAGAAAAATCCTGCATCAGTAGCATGTATCAATGCTTCATTCCTTTTTATGGCTGAGTAATATTCCACTGTTTGGATATAACACATTTTGTTAATACACTCATCAGTTGATGGACACTTGGGTTGTTTCTACTTTTTGGCTATTATGAATAATGCTGCTATAAATGTTCATGTACAAGTTTGTGTGTGAACATTTCAATTTTTTCATACCTAGGAGTAGAATTGCTGGATCATGTCATGATTATGTTTAATTTCTTACCAGTTAGTGACCTATTATACAGCAGGGTGACTATAGTTGATGACAATATAGTATACTTTAAAAAAATGCAAATAGAGTGGTCAGCAGACCTGTAGTCCCTGCTACTCAGGAGGCTGAGGTAGAAGAATTGCTTCAGCCCAGGGAGGTTGAGGTTGCAGTGAGCTAAGATCATACCAGTGCACTACAGCCTCGGCAACAGAGCAAGACCTTCTCTGAAGAAAGAAAAAAGGTAAATAGAGAGGATGATAAGTGTTCTCATCACAAAACTGATAATTATGTGAGGTAACACATTTGTTAATTAGCTAGATTTAACTATTTCACAGTGTATATATACTTCAAAACATCGTGTTCTACACAATACATAAAATTTTCTCTGTTAATTAAAAAAAATCAGCAATGTATAGAGGTTGTAATTTTTCTACATCCTCCCCAATGCTTGCTATTGTCTGTATTTTTTTTTTATCATAGCTATGAAAGGAAAATAAATATTGGGGCCTCAAAATCACTAAGTTAGAGGGTAAAGTCAAGCTGGGAACTGCTTAGGGCAAACCTGCCTCCCATTCTATTCAAAGTCACCTGCTCACTGAGATAAATGTATATCTGCTTGCCTCGTTTGGAGAGGCCAATCAGAAACTCAAAAGAATGCAAACATTTTTCTCTTACCTACCTATGACCTAGAAGCCCCCTCTCTGCTTCGTGTTGCCCCGCCTTTGCTTTGAGTTGTCCCCTTTTCCAGGCTGAACCAATGTTCATCTTACATATGCTGATTGATGTCTCATGTCTCCCTAAAATGATAAAACCAAACTGTGTTCTGACCACCTTCAGCACATGTCGTCACGACCTCCTGAGGCTGTGTCATGGGTTTGTGCCCTCAACCTTGGCAAAATAAACTTTCTAAATTAACTGAGACGGGTCTCACATACTCCGGGTTCACATTTTGGTAACCACGAAGGGATTCTGAGTGGAGGTGCACCTGACCTTTGACGCATTTCCTATCAGTGCTTGGTACCAGCGTGATCTAACCTTATGACTCAAACCAATAGGACAATTTGCTGAGGTTTGGGAGCACACCCTCCAGAGGACCCTTGATCTCCCAAAATTTGGTTGAGATCTAAAGTTTACTTTGCTGCACAACTCACCCATACCTTTTTTTTTTTTTTTTTTTTTGTTTTACTTGCTTCCAATGGGAATGCAAGATTTCTTGCTCATGATGGAAGGCAGGTAACTCCTTTATGAAGTTTGAGCTTGCTCCCAGCAGGGAAGAGGAGTCCAAGTTTTTCCTACTTCAAGGATGGTAGAGAGTAGTCTTCAGCCTGAGACTCATCCCTAGGTAAGTAGCTGAATTGTCTTGGCTAAAGTTTAACAACCAGGTGGTCTTAATTTCTCCTTACCATTAGAGCACTCAGTAACCAAGTCTACCAGACTTTGTCAAATCCAAGAGGGAATCCCAAAGCTTCTCTAATTTGGCTAAAATTCCTTGCAGCTACAAAAGAGGGAAAAAAAATGTGTTTGGTTTCTGTGTTTGCTTCCTCCTTAAAAAAACAAATGTTCTTTCATTTACTTTTCTTCTGCCCTATACCTTCTTCCCTTTTTGTCATCTGCAGTATCAGAAAAATCTAGAGAAGGCTTCTAATAACTTGAACCCCTTTAAAGAATTCAGAACAAGCCACCACTTTTGGGGTGTTTTGTTTTCCTTGTGGCATTTCAAGAGTCATGGGCAGATTCTTCTTAGGTCTAAAGCTCTGCTTTTCTGTATTACAATGAGCTGACCTCTTTGGCTTTGCGGGTAACCAGAGATGACCTTGTACTGTGAGAGGATTTGACCCCGGCATGTGAAATGGTGGACGAGAGCTAGAAAGGTAGGGGTGGCTGAGCACAGTTTACATGAAGTGGTCTTGGCTGTTGTTGTTGTTGTTTTTTGAGACAGTTTCATTCTTGTTGCCCAGGCTGGAGTACAATGGTGTGATCTCAGCTCACTGCAACCTCCGCCTCCCAGATTCAAGCGATTTCCTGCCTCAGCCTCCTGAGAAGCTGGGATTACAGGCATGTGCCACCACGCCCAGCTAATTTTGTATTTTTAGTAGAGACAGGGTTTCTCCATGTTGGTCAGTCTGGTCTTGAACTCCTGACCTCAGGTGATCCTCCCGCCTCAGCTTCCCAAAGTGCTGGGATTACAGGCGTGAGCCACCACGCCTGTCTGTTTTTTTATTTTTTCCTCCTAGGAAGTCATTGTTTAAGGATCCTAATTCTAGTTTGGAGATGCATTCTAAAGGATCTTCTCTATCCCAAAACTAATTTCGATTTGGCTTGTCTGTGAACCTTTGCATGAGGAACTAAACTGTTATTTTCATAGGTAAATGAGAAACTGAGTTTTCTCAGTTTGAAAGAGAAAGGGCATTTTGCTCCTCCCAGACAAAAGGTGCCCTTGGGTGACCAGGGAGATTGACCCCCCAGATGATGTGCAGCAGCCCTACAGGGAATTCCCCAACAAAAATTAATTTTGAAAAAGGCAGCCGGGTGCGGTGGCTCACACCTGTAATCCCAGCACTTGGGAGGCCGAGGCGGGTGGATCACCTGAGGTCAGGAGTTTGAGACCAACCTGGCCAACATTGTGAAACCCTGTCTCTACTAAAAATATAAAAGTTAGCTGGGTGTGGTGGCAGGTGCCTATAATCCCAGCTACTCAGGAGGCTGAGGCAGGAGAATCACTTGAATCTGGGAGGTGGAGGTTGCAGTGAGCCCAGATCTTGCCACTGCACTCCAGCATGGGTGACAGAGCAAGACTCTGCCTCCAAAAGAAAAAACAAAAAAAAGGAAAAGACTTGTCCAGGAAATGCAGATGAGGGCCGACCACCCAGCGTTTTGAGCCCTCTCAGAGGTCTTAGAACTCTGGAGAGAGAAACTGAGATACATAAGAGGGTGGAAACGACTCAGTGGTGACACACTGTGGAGGAGTCCTGCCCATAAACAGTACACATCAATCTACCACTCAAAAACCTTAGGCTACAGCTCAGTTCCTCCTTTTAAGAAAACAGGTAGGAAACAAATAATCTAAGAATAAGGAGAAAACAAGGAGAATGGCTCCCTTTCAAGTAATCCATAGGTTTCATGGCACCTCTACTTGCCAGAGTTTATGTAAAATAGAAGTAATATGGTCTTTGTGCATATGTACATTAAGGAAAAAGAGCTCTAAAATCTGTTTGGTAAAGGACTGTTAACGTCATTGTTTCAAAGCTAAACTGTAAACTAGGTTCCTCTCAAAGTTAGTTTGGCCCATGCCCAGGAATCAACAAAGACAGCTTGGAGGTTAGAAGCAAGATGAAGTCAATTAGGTCAGATCTTTTTCACTGTCTGAGTTACAATTTTGCAGTGGCGGTTCCATAATTTTAAATGATGACTATCACAGTTTTCGTAAGTAATCTAGGTAAGTAATTAAATTAAAATAATTAGGTAAATACAACGGGATAAATAGTTGTAGACAAACTTGTCATAACTTAGAATCTAAAGTTATATTAAATTAAATAATATGGCTGGACATGGTGGCTCATGCCAGTAATTCCAGCGCTTTGGGAGGCCAAGGTGGGCGGATTATGAGGTCAGTGGTTCAAGACCAGTCTGGCCAACATAGTGAAACCTCATCTCTATTAAAAATCCAAAAAAACACAAAAATTAGCCAGGCGTGATGGTGGGCACCTGTAGTCCTAGCTACTTGGTACTTGGGAGGCTGAGGCAGGAGAATTACTTGAACCTGGGAGGCAGCAGTTGCAGTAAGCCAAGATTGCACCACTGCACTCCAGCCTGGGTGACAGAGGGAGACTCTGTCTCAAAATAATAATAATAATAAATAATAGGTATTTTATTATTTGGGTATTTTCCAATGAAATTATATTGTAGAAAAACATTCTTTCTGAAAAAAAAATGTGCGTCATTTTTAAAAAGGTGAAAAAGTTTCATCTAATTCAAAGCTTATTTAAAGGTTATATATAAAACAAGGTAAAAAGGGGCTGGGCATGGTGGCTCACGCCTATAATCCCAACACTTTGGGAGGCTGAGGTGGGAAGATCACCTGAGGTTGGGAGTTCAAGACCAGCCTGACTAACATGGAGAAATCCTGTCTCTATTAAAAATACAAAATTAGACGTGTACAGTGGTACATCCCTGTAATTCCAGCTACTCGGGAGGCTGGGGCAGGAGAATCACTTGAACTCAGGAGGCAGAGGTTGTGGTGAGCTGAGATCGCGCCATTTCACTCCAGCCTGGGCAACAAGAGCAAGACTCCATCTCAAGAAAAAAAAAAAAAGGTAAAAAGAATCATGAAATAAGAGAGATGTAAAGAAAGTTATAAAAATAGGCCAGGCATAGTGGCTCACACCTGTAATCCCAGAACTTTGGGAGACTGAGGCAGGCAGATCACCTGAGGTCAGGAGTTTGAGACCAGCCTGGCCAACATGGTGAAACCCCATCTCTACCAAAAATACAAAAATTAGCCAGGTGTGGTGGTGGAAGCCTGTAATCCCAACTGCTTTGGAGGCTGATGCAGGAGAATCACTTGAACCCAGGAGGTGGAGGCTGCAGTGAGTTGAGATTGCACCACTGCACTTCAGCCTGGATGACAGAGCAAGACTTCCTCTTGAAAAAAAGGTAAAAAATTATAAAGATATAAAAATAAAAAGTTTTTTTGGGATTCTTTTGGTAAGAAAGCTTAAAGACAAATAATTTTATATGAGATAGAATCTTGTGTGGTAAATTTAGTCCTAGAATAAAATGACTGGTTGTTTAAGAAAGAAGGATGTTCAGGACAAACCAGAAAGTCGAAGCATGTCATGAACAGTCTATGTAAGTTACAATAAGAAGATTTATTAAAAACAAACAAAAACTTTTATATGATCAAGTTGTCTATAATTAAAGTGAAATTATAATGGTCTTTTTAGAGATTGGGCTTGATGTATAAAAAATCTTATACACTATATAATTGGTTACAACAATGAAATTTTCTTAAGGGACTGATTTACTCTTAATAAATTATGAGATATTTTCTTTTTTCTTTTTTTTTTTGAGATGACATCTCGCACTGTCGCCCAGGCTGGAGTGCAGTGTCGCGATCTTGGCTCATTGCAAGCTATGCCTCCTGGGTTCACACCATTCTCCTGCCTCAGCCTCCCAAGTAGCTGGGACTACAGGCGCCCGCCACCATGCCCAGCTAATTTTTTGTATTATTAGTAGAGATGGGGTTTCACCATGTTAGCCAGGATGGTCTCAATCTCCTGACCTCGTGATCTGCCTGCCTTGGTCTCCCAAAGTGCTGGCATTACAGGTGTGAGCCACCATGCCTGGCCAAGAGATTTTGACTTTTTTTTAACTCAAAGTTCACCTTTATTGCATCTCACTGTTTTCAGTTTTCTGTCCCCTTTTAACCCTCTTAAAGGGAGCAGAATATAGCACTCTCCTTCAACTCATTTTCAGCTCATATAAGTTTATTTCCTTGAGTTGTGTTTGTTGTGGCCTGATGTTAACAATGTTTTCTTTCTTTCTTTCTTTCTTTCTTTCTTTTTTCTTTTTGAGACAGAGTTTTGTTCTTGTAGCCCAGGATGCAGTGCAATGGTGCAATGTCAACTCACTGCAACATCCACCTCCCAGGTTCAAGTGATTCTCCTGCCTCAGCCTACCAAGTGGCTGGGACTACAGGCATGCGCCACCATGCCCAGTTAATTTTTGTATTTTTAGTAGAGATGGGGTTTCACCATGTTGACCAGGCTGGTCTCAAACGCCTGACCTCAGGTGATCTGCCTGCTTTGGCCTCCCAAAGTGCTGGGATTATGGGTGTGAGCCACTGTGCCCGGCCCTCATATGTGCTTTTAAAGTCCTTGTGACAGTGAGTTACAGGGTTTTGACTCCTGGGTCTAAAAAGGACACCAAGTCCTGCGAAATCTTAAACACTGACAACAATTAAAGCCTCATCTTCAGGCCTGCTAGAAGACGCTAATCAAAATAAACTGCGTTTCCTGTGACACAGGGTCAGAATTTAAAGCTATTCAACTCCTCAAGGCCCAGGGACTATTATCGAAGCAGTGGATGTGTGACACTGTAAGGGCTGATTTTGAGGAATACAATAAGTTCAGTTTCTCTATAAATTAATCATTAATATGAAAGGCACACTGATGCAAGCCCAGCATATGGGACCCTGTGTCAGATCAACAAGGTTTTCTTGAAGCATTAAGTGACTCCTTAATAATGGTTACAACATTTATAAAAGGCTTATGGAAGTTATATCTTATGGTCAAGATTAAAATTTTATAGATTGTTTATAAAAATTAAGTCTCCTCTCAATGAATGAAGGTTTTCACTTTTTTTTTTAATTCTTGAGTTATCACTTTGGTCAAATAAATGAGTTATTTTACAATGATTGTGATACCAATTGTTTTAAACCTTTGATATTTGACAACCCAGAATCAAATTATAAGTTATGTCTTGGCCAGGTGCAATGGCTCATGCCTGTAAGCTTAGCACTTTCAGAGGCCAAGATGGTGAATCACCTGAGGTCAAGAGTTCAAAACCAGCCTGGCCACCATGGTGAAACCCCATCTTTACTAAAAATACAAAAATTAACTGGGTGTGTTGGCACATGCCTGTAGTCCCAGATACTTGGGAGTACTTGGGAGGCTGAGGCAGGAGAATTGCTTGAACCCAGGAGGCAGAGGTGGCAGGCAGTTCGCCATAGTCATACCACTGCACTGCAGCCTGGGTGACAGAGGGAGACTTTGTCCTCCCCCCACCAAAAAATATATATATATCTGTTATGTCTTTTTCTGACCCAATTAATCCTTTAAGATATTAGGTTCCCTAAAGTCCAAAAATGACATAATTTGTCTTATTTGGTATAAAAATTATACAGGAAGCACTGTCAAATATGAAATGGTGTTTGGTTTTCTTTGGGCTGTATTTGTATAAATATGTTATTGGTATGTGTTCCAAAATTATGGGAAACTCCTATAATTCTGATAGAACTTAGTATTCATTATCAGTAATAATTGTAATTGTTATGTTAAATTATTGTCTGCCACAGAGATAAAACGTTTCCTTGTCAGTTGTATTTTTGACTATGTCTGCCCTAAAACATTTTGTCATCCACAGACAATTGTTTTCTTGGATTGGTCCTCTTTAGAAGGTGGCTTTATAATCAGTTAAACTCTAACAGGTACTCTTTTTTTTTTTTTTTGAGACAGGTTGGAGTGCAGTGGTATGATCTTAGCTCACTGCAACCTCCATCTCCCAGGTTCAAGCAATTCTCCTGCCTCAGCCTCCTGAGTAGCTGAGATTACAAATGCCCACCACCACACCCGGCTAATTTTTGTATTTTTAGTAGAGACAGGGTTTCACCATGTTGGGCAGGCTGGTCTTGAACGCCCAACCTAAAGTGATCCGCCCACCTTGGCCCCCGAAAGTATTGGGATTACAGGTGTGAGCCACCGTGCCCAGCCATAATTTTTTACATAGTCTTTTAAATTGGCTTTGATGGAACGTTGTTCCACTGGTCAGGAACCTGGTACATGGACTGTGTAGACAAAGGTATGAGGCCAGTTTTCCCAAGGGGTTTTTATTGGCTCTATAAGTCATTTGATTCCTTAAAGGAAAGTACACCATTTCAGCCAAAGCCTTGATGAAAATAACCAGTTTCTCCAATTGTGTCCTACTACAAATGAATACAGATTCTTATTGCACTTACGCAAATAACCATATTGCCATAAGTTGAGAATACTCATAAATAGTTTCCAAATTCTGAAGAAATCAGGTAGAGAGAAACAAATCTCTACTAAAAATACAAAATTAGCCGGGTGTGGTGGTGCATGCCTGTAATCCCAGCTGCTCAGGAAGCTGAGGCAGGAGAATTACTTGAACCTGAGAGGCGGAGGTTGCGGTCAGCCGAGTTTGAGCCATTGCACTCTAGCCTGGGCAACAAGAGTGAAATTCCATCTTAAAAAAAATTATTCTTGCTGCGCTGTATACAAATAATCAGGCCAAGTATAATAAAGCAAATCAGTTCCACTATGATTTGTCTTTAGTAAAAATGGAAAACTGGAGAGAGAAAATTTATGTTTCAAAAACAATAGTTCACCTGTTGTTAGATTCTAGTCTTGCCTAATGTTTTTCAATTTTTATTATTTTCTATAGTGGGGACTGAATTTTTTTTGGCTACAAGTCTTCAAAATAATGTTTTCAATTTTCTTCCTTCTTTTTTCCCTCATTTTTCCTAATTTGGAGTCACCAAAAAGTAAGCTGCAAACTGAAGCTAGACAACTTAAACTTCAGAAGAAAATAACAGCAACCTATTTACATACATAAGCTACTTTCACACCTGCCTGCTGATGTATGGACTTCAGAGTAATGAGGCTTATATTGATTTTCCAGATTATTCTTTTTTTTTTTTTTTTTTAATTCCTTCCTCCTCTTATTTTCTCTTCATAGGACATGAAACTGAAACTTCACAACCTGCTAAAAATGAGTTTCTTAATACCTCTGGACCTACCTGTCTAGGAATCAGATGTAACCTGAGACCAGAGACTCATTTTCTTCTAAAATGCTTTCTGCAAAAGATTTTTAAACAAAGAAGGGGGAAATGTGAAAGGAAAATAAATCTTGGGGCCCCACAATCACTAAACTAAAGTGAAAAGTCAAGCTAATGACTGTTTAGGGCAAACCTGCCTCCCATTCTGTTCGAAGTCACCCCTCTGTTCACTGAGATAAATGTGTATCTGATTGCCTCCTTTGGAGAGGCTAATCAGATAAATGCCTCCTTTGGAGAGGCTAATCGGATAACTCAAAAGAATGCAGCCATTTGTCTCTTATCTACCTATGACCTGGAATCCCCCTCCACGCTTTGAGTTATCCTGCCTTTCTGAACCAATATTCATCTTACATATGTTGATTGATGTCTCATGTCTCCCTAAAATGTATAAAACCAAACTGTGCTCTGATACCTTGGGAACATGTTGTCAGGACCTCCTGAGGCGGTGTCACCAGTGTGCATCCTCAACCTTAGCAAAATAAACTTTCTAAATTAACTGAGGCCTGTCTCCGATACCGGGGTTCACATAGCCATCCTAGTGGATGTGGAGTGGCGTCTCATCGTGGTTTTGCATTTCCCTAATGATTAATGATGTTGAGCATCTTTTCATTTGTTTATTGAGCATCTATATATATTCCTTGAAGAAATGTCTATTTAAGTCCTTTACCCATTTTTTAAATTGGGTTGTCTTTTCAGTATTGAGTTTTCTTTTCTTTTTTTAAAAAAATAGAGACAAAGTCTCACCATGTTGCCCAGGCTGGTGATGAATTCTTGGGGCTCAAGTGATCCTTCCACCTCAGCCTCTTGGAGTTCTGGGATTACAGGCATGAGTCACCACCCCGGCCTTCAGTGTTGAGTTTTAAGAGTTCTTGATATATTCTGGATGTTAGACTCTTATTAGACATATGATTTGCCAAGTTCTCCCTCCCATTCTCTGTGTTGTCTTTTCACTTTTTTGATGGTGTCTTTTGAAGTGCAAAAGTTTTTAACTTTGAAGTCCAATTTATCTCCTTTTTCTCTGGTCACTTGTGCTTTATGTGTTATATCTAAGAAACCATTGCCAAATCCAAAGTCACAGAAATTTACATCTATATTTTCTTCTAAGAGGTTTACAGTTTTAGGTTATATTTAGGTCTTTGATTCATTTTCATGTAACTTTAGTATATGTGTGAGGTAAAGGTCCAATTTCATTTTTTTTTGCTTGTGGCTATCCAGTTGTCTCGGTGTATAACTAACTTCTTAAATAGCTTGGTTGAAATCTGCTTGAGCAAATGAAAATAAATAATGTATTTGATGAATAAGAGCTACTGCTGTATTCACTGCAATGCTGAGTTTGGAATTCAGGAATTTGGGGCACTGCAATGGGTAGAATGATGGCCCCCAAAGAGATATGTCCATGTTCCAGAACCTGTGAATGTGATTTAATTTGGAAAAGTAGGCCTTTGTAGGTATAATAATTAAGGAACTAGAGAGGAGATCATCCTGAACTATTCAGGTGTGCCCTAAATCCTATTAAAAGTGTCCTTATAAGAGACACATAGAAGAGAGACAGATGGAGAAAACCTTGTGATGATGGAGGCAGAGACTTGAACTTATGGCACTAGAAGCCAAGGAATACCTGGGACACTAGAAGCTAGAAGAGGCAAGAAAGAATTCTTCCCTAGGGCCTTTGAAGTGAGCCTAGGCCTTGATTTCAGACTTCCGGCCTCCAGAACGGGGAGAAAACAAAATTTTCATTGCACGAAGCCATCGGATTTATGGTAGTTTGTTACAGCAGTCCTAGGAAACTAAAATAGACACTTTTAAATGCTTATAGAAAAGATGATTATGGGCCAGGTGCAGTAGCTCATGCCTGTAATCCCAGCACTTTGGGAGGCCGAGGCGGCTGGATCACTTGAGGTCAGGAGTTTGAGATCAGCCTGCCAACATGGTGAAACCCCTCTCTACTAAAAATATAAAAATTAGATGGGTGTGGTAGCTCATGCCTGTAGTCCCAGCTACTCAGGAGGCTGAGGCCGGAGAATCACTTGAACTCAGGAGGCGGAGGTTGTAGTGAGCCAAGATGGTGCCACTGCACTCCAGCCTGGGCAATGGAGCGAGACTCGGTCCCCCTGCTGCCCAAAAACAAATCCAGCCATTCCTGAAGTCATCACATTCTCTGTCATATCTCAGAAGAAATTATTTTGACCGGACGCAGTGACTCGCACCTGTAATCCCAGCACTTTGGGAGGCCGAGGCGGGTGAATCACCTGAGGTCAGGAGTTTGAGACCAGCCTGGCCAACATGGTGAAACCCTGTCTCTACTAAAAATACAAAAATTAGGCGGGTGTAGTGGTGCATGCCTATAATCCCAGCTACTTGGGAGGCTGAGGCAGGAGAATTGCTTGAACCCAGGAGGCGGAGGTTGCAGTAAGCTGAGATCATGCCACTGCACTCCAGCCTGGGCAACACAGTGAGACTCTGTCTCAAAAAAAAAAAAAAAAAAAGAATTCATAGTGCCAGTCTTCCCACAATGAGATATGCTAAACCGGTTATCAAGGAAAAACAATGAAAACTTCCAGTCTTTTAGAATAGAATGGGCTGGGCGTGGTAGCTTATACCTGTAATCCTAGCACGTTGGGAGGCTGAGGCCTGCAGATGGCTTGAGCCCAGGAGTTTGAGACCAGCCTGGGTAACATGGGGAACATTAGCCACCATGCCTGGCTAATTTTAGTACTTTTAGTAGAGACGGTGTTTCGCCATGTTGGCCAGGGTGGTCTCAACTCCTGGTCTCAAGCAATCCACCCTGCTCAGCCTCCCAAAGTGCTGGCATTATAGGCGTGAGTCACCATGCCCAGCCTATGACTTCTTATTTGCTCAAAAAATACAGAATACTTGAAATAGTAAGAATCATTTTTAAAACGTTAATTTTTTGAAATATGCTGTGTGCTTAAAGGGTGATATGTGCCCGTCTCTACAAAAAATTAGCTAGACGTGGTGATGCACGCCTGTAGTCCCAGCTACTCAGGAGGCTGAGGTGAAAGGATCACTTGAGCCTAGGGAGGTCAAGTCTGCAGTGAGCCATCATCACGCCACTGCACTCCAGCCTGGGCAATAGAGTGAGACCCTGTCTAAAAAAAAAAAAAAGGATTATTATAAATGGTTTAGGCATGTGCTTGCCTAGAGACAGGATCTAGGGTGATTTCTGTTAAGAATATAAATCAATCAACTAAGGGAACATATTCATTGTAGAAAATTCTACAAATTTTTTATACATCATTGAGAATCAGAATGATCACATTATTGAAAAGGGAAAGCATCTGCAATGAAAACTGTAGCAAATGATAGTAACTACAGCTGACTGTAGAACAGGAAGTGGAGAATAGGAACCACTTCTCATTTGATGTTGACTCACAGTTGATCTGTTGAGCAGTGAAACAAAAGCATTTCCATAATTTAGAAAATCTATTTTTAAGGAGCTTTTGTGTTTAAACAAAGATCTAGATGATGTGTTTCTAGTACTTGACACCACTAGAGAGGGAAAGGATGTGGGAAGCCCAGTTACCCTGGCAATCCAGAGAGCGGTGAGCACTCCTCCAGCATTTGAATACAAAATAGAAGGCCCAAAACTTTCCTAAGAAAGAAGTAATTAATAGAGAAACAGTGGGATTTATAGACTTCATTGTTCAGCAGAAACCATCAGTTTTGGTTGCACATGCACGTTTTCTTTCTGGGGCCACTTGTACTTCCTCCAGTAATAGCACTAGCAAAGTTGCTTTGGCTGTGTCATCGGCATACTTTGCTGTTAAAACATCTCATTTGTTTTATTCTTTCTTGCAATATTTTATAAAGCAGTCTGCTATTTCTGATGTGTGTGTGTGTTTCTGTGTCTGTATCTATTTTTCTGCTTATAACGTTTTTTTGCCTCTAGGTATTTTTCCAGGAAAAAGATTACATTTTGATCCAATTAAGCAAAAACAGTGTCAACACCACTTTTTCATTGGCAGCAATGACCTCTTTTTTTATTTTTTATTTTTATGTATTCATTTTTTTGACACAGAGTCTTGCTCTGTCTCCCAGTGGTGCAATCTCAGCTCACTGCAACCTCCGCCTCCCAGGTTCAAACGATGCTCCTGCCTCAGCCTCCTGAGTAGCTGGGACTACAAGCATGCACAACCTCACCTGGCTAATTTTTGTGTTTTTTTGTAGAGACGAGGTTTCACCATGTTGGCCAGGCTGGTCTTAAACTCTTGGCCTCAAGTAATACACTCACCTCGGCCTCCCAAAGTGTTGGGATTACAGGCGTGAGCCACCATGCCCATCCTATGACTTCTTATTATCTCAAAAAATACAGAATACTTGGAATAGTAAGAATCATTTAAAACATGTTAATTTTTTAAAATACACTCTCTACTTAAAGGATGATATGTGGACACAGGAATTTTCCTCAAATAGACTGTGGAATCATAATTTTTTTTTTTTTTTTTTTTTTGAGGTGGAGTCTCGCTCTGTCGATGCCAAGGCTGGAGTGCAGTGGCGCGATCTCGGCTCACTGCAAGCTCTGCCTCCCAGGTTCATGCCATTCTCCTGCCTCAGCCTCCCGAGTAGCTGGGACTACAGGCGACTGCCACCACGCCCGGCTAATTTTTTTGTATTTTTTAGTAGAGATGAGGTTTCACCGTGTTAGCCAGGATGGTCTCGATCTCCTGACCTTGTGATCCACCCACCTTGGCCTCCCAAAGTGCTGGGATTACAGGCTTGAGCCACCGCGCCCGGCCGGAGTCATAATTTTATAATGCCCCAGTTGATAATGCAGGAGTCCTAACAAAAGAGAAAAGCATTTAAAGGAAGCTACACTTTTTGATTTATGCAACCTGGATTGTATTTGTGGTCTATACTGGATATGTTCCAGTTCTATATCACAATACAAAATTTCCTCAAAGCTAACAAGCCCAGACATCAATCAAATAGGCTGGTAAACAGAGAGGCCAACATGGGTATAATTCATTAATTGATCACTACCAGCCAGAAATAGAAATATAGATAACTATATTTCTAGCAAACAGAGATAATTTCTCCTGAATAATTGAGGTCTTGCAAGAGTTAACAAATTAGGCCGGGTGTGGTGGCTCATGCCTGTGATCCCAGCCCTTTGGGAGGCCTAGGCGGGTGGATCACTTGAGATCAGCAGTTCGAGACCAGCCTGGCCTACATGGTGAAAACCCATCTCTACTAAAAATACAAAAATTAGTGGAGCATGGTGATGGGCAACTGTAAACCCAGCTACTTGAGAGCCTGAGGCAGGAGAATCGCTTGAACCCAGGAGGTTGAGTTTGCATTGAGCCAAGATTACACCACTGCACTCCAGCCTGGGTGACAGCGTGAGACTCCATCTCAAAAAAAAAGAAAAAGAGAAAAAAAAGAGCTAATAAATTATTTGTAAAGAGGAAAGTATATTCAATTGATGGAGAAGATGCAATATATATAATTACCTTGACTTTATAGTTATAAATAGTAATGGGCTCTGGAAAGATACATGTAGACAATCATTAAACCACCAGAAATGACACAGTTTTTTTTTTTTTTTGAGACCGAGTCTCACTCTGTTGCCCAGGCTGGAGTGCAGTGGCACGATCTTGGCTCACTGCAACTTCCGCCTCCGCCTCTTGGCTTCAAGCAATTCTCCTGCCTCAGCCTCCCAAGTAGCTGGGATTACAGGTGCCCGCCACCGCACCTG